>NW_015150758.1:170446-213651 GCF_000732505.1 Cyprinodon variegatus
AATCTCTTCTACAGATATGTGGGCAGCTAGTGCTCAGATGCATTCCTCATTATTGTAGGTCAAAACAAGCCTAACTTCATGTAGCTTATCTAAATAAGATAGGACATTACCTATAATTAAAAAAATCTGCAAATATCTATAGAAATATGAATGTTTTCCTTTTACTAATGGTTGCAATGATTGAGCTGTTTTTTTTTTTTTGGTTGATTTGTATTTTAATGAGTGGGGACTTTTTTTTTTTTTTTTTTTATCTCTAACAGTTTTTAAAGGAAAGTGTACATGGAAAAAAGTGGGAAAAAAATGCTGTTCAAATTCAGGAGCTGCATCCTCCGAAGGCCAGATTTGTAGGCTGATTACATCATAGGTCTGCTCGAATTGCAACACTCCTCGTTATGCAGCCGTCAAATGCAGCCTTCTTTTTGCCCATTTTTAAGGAAGGGTTGGGGGTATCCTACTGTATGTAGCCTTTGGTAACAGTGGTGAATATTGGAAGTACAGTTTATTACAATACAAGTATGTGAAAAGTTACATCTGAAATAAATGAAAATAATTGTTTTAAATGGTTCTTGAGTCAGATATGTGGTGGTTAATGTATGGTTTATTGAAAGGTTTTTATCTGTTACCGTGTAAATGGGTCTGGTTGTCATTTAAGGACAGACTACATTCTTTTCTTGCTTTGTGTGTCAAATGTCACAATTGCTAGGCGTACGGCTGTGAAAGCTGAGGAATGCTGGACCTGTTGAATCCACAGCCAAAACTCGTCCGGTCTCATCATTTTCACGGACCTCGAAGGATCCAGTCCAGGTGGACAGGTCCTTGGAGGATGAAGATTTTGAAATCTAACACACCCAACGTCTTCAAACTTTGGGAAGCATTGACGTACTAAAATATCTGATGATTTATTAGGGAGTGAGTTCTCACATGTCTTGTGTGTAATTAGATGAGAAATATGGCAAAAACTGTTCGAGTGCATTCATGTCTGCTGGTTTTGGTGTTGCAACTTTTAGAAATGATCAGAATCCTGGCTACACAATGTCCCAGAGTTTCTAATCATAAAGCTAACTAAATAAAAAAAAAGTAAATAAACAAAAACAAAGTTTAGGCTGGTCTACCCTACTGAGGCTTGTAATGACTTTGTAACGTTTTTTTTTTTTTGCAGATCCATTTAGTTAAGCATTTAGTTCATGATGTGGAAAGTAAAACTGCTTTTAAATGAGAGAGAACTCTGAGAACAGTGGAAAGAAACACTGAGCTGACTGGACTTTGATCACTGAGACAAACTTTCTGCACCAGCTCATTAAAAAGCGGCTCATGTTTTTTTTGTTAATCTCGCTGTCATCTTGAAAAACGTTTAGAGAAAGGTGAGCACTGAGAGAAAATAAAATGGAGGATTTTAAGATCTCAAATTTGGATTATATTTAGAGGGATAGATAAATTTGTATGAGAGAGCAGTAGCATAGCTCCCCTGATAAAGTCATTAAAGTATCTGCTTTTGAAATGGTAAAACTCATAAATTAATCTTATCCAGCCAACTATTTTGATCATTTTTTAAACGAAACTGTATCTTTTCACAGTAGTACACATTTTCAGTTTATCATCCAAAATTTTTCTCAGGGGCATGTGGTTAAACTTTTAGACAAATCATAATTGACAGAAAAAACAACAACATATTCTCACTTAAACTGTTTCTGTAGATTCATTGATCTATGTATATTAACTTAAGAACCATGTGATCAAAGTTGAAAAAAGAAATTACCACCAATTTTTACTACCAAGAAAAAGTTTTTCCTCACACACTTAAAGTCAAATATCATTGATGTCACTGGGAAAAACTCTGAAAAATATTTCAGAAGGCTTTCAGGCCTGAAATCAAATAAAAAAAAACGTATTGTTCTAGATGTTGACAAAAGTTAACATTCTAATCTAGATTACAAACAAAAGTTAGGTTAAAATTGAACACGCTGTTATGTGCTTTCTGCAGATTAATTAATTAATATGAAATTAAACATTGACTGCTCACTTATAAACACAAAAAAAAATTAATTAAAAAATAATAATAAAAAAAATATAACAACTGCAGTGAAGTGTTTTTCGTTTAAAAACAGTTAATCATTTTAAAGAATGTATCTATTAAACAACAAAGCAATGAAACAAATTTTTGTATTCTAAATGAAAGTGTTCACAGTAAACACATTGAAGCAAACAAACTCTACTATCAGGGGCAGATTTAGAAAATTTGGGGCCCTGGGCAAAGAGAGGTAGGGGGCCCTCTGAATTGAGAAGACAGCACATAAAACAGACCCATTACACAGATACAGAAATTTTAATAGAATAGACGTGCATCATTTGTTCTACCTTTTGTCCCTCTCTTCTTGTCCCTTTTCTTGTTGTTTTCCTCTCTATGTTTTGTACTTTTGACTTTTCATGCTGTCTCAAAAGGAAAAAAAGATTTTTTCCAATCACTAAGCTCACTTAGCTGATTGCTCCTTCTTGTGTTTCCAAAAAGGCAAAAGTAAATAACCCAGTCCTTCTTTTCACTGTAGACAAGCCATGGTCTGCTTATCGTTTCTCCATTTTTAATTTGTATGAAATAATAGCTGCTTTTATATTTGTTGCCAAAGTGTCCAGTTGCAGACAAAAGTTGCTAGATTTGAAGCTAGGCTGTCTGTTTGGACCTGGCATTTTAGCGGAAGGATTTTTATCAAAAACATAATTAATGTGCATAAATAAGGAAAAGTTGTATTAACCATACATGTAAACAGAGTTTTATGGGGCCCCCAGGAACTTAGGGTCCTAAGCAACTGCCTAGTATTGCCTAATGGTAAATACCCCCCGTCTACTACGAGGCTCTCCCAGATAACTAAGCTAAGACAAGCCTAAGAGAAGCCCATCAAACCTGCAGAAAAAGCTTATTTCAGCCACTTATATTGTTCGGTCGATCATGATCCAGATTTCACGATTATGGGTTAGGGAAGGAAAGGAGAACAACAAGTAAGTTGAGAGCTTTGCCTTTTCCCTTTACCAGCATAAACAGTTGCTGTGTTTGTATTATACCAGCAGCTGCACTGATCCTTCTATTAATCTCCTGCCTTGATTCTCACCTCACTTGTGATAGTTGAACTCCTCCACTCGAGGAAGGAACTATTCTCCAAACTGAAAGGGAGAAGCTACTTTTACAAAATCAAATGTCAAATAAATATTTTAAGCCTATTTACTTACAGCTGGTTAGCAGTGCAGTAAAGAGAAAACAAGTTGTTTGTCCTTATTTAGCAACTGCAATAGATCTACTGGTATTGGGAGACCACACTGATGAATTACCCGGGATTCAAGTTACCGAGGTAATTTAAATCCTGGGGATTTAAATAAGTGAAAAGGCCAGTTCTCTGCAAAAGTCTGGAGGGGTTCAGACGGATCACAGACCACAAACCTAACGCCTTCCCTGAAGGTTGCATAACATCAACAGTTTATCTGTTGACCCGGTGCAGCTAGCTGGAGATCAATGCTCTGCTCTAAAAAAAAACATGGAGATGGTTATGGATGCTTGTGTGTCACCTGGTCACCAAAACAAATTCCTTGTTTTGTGCAAAACACATACAATTTGGCAAGAAAGCTTTTTTCTGATTAACTTACAGAACTGTATGTGCTGGCCAGTGTATCCTCCTTCAGTGGCTCCAACTTAGGACCCTAAAACCAGAGAGCAATAGAATTGAAAAAATCTAATGGCTAAACAATGATGGGAAACATTAGAGAATTGGAGAAAAACACTGCATCCGAATACATCTAGAGTTAAAAACAGAATCAAAATCCACATGAAGCTTAATTCAATTTTCAACATTTTCCATTTTGAATTGTTAATATTAAAAATTTCCATACAATGTCTAGATTTAAATGTTGAATATAAAATTTCTAAAATAATACAATCTAATTCTAAATGTTATGTCATTATCATTATACGCTGTCTGAATGAATTATAATTTATGTATTCTTTCTGTGTATTTTTTGTTTCGTTATATTTTGCAAAACAGTTTATCATAGGGAGATAACTGTCAAAGTGACTCTCCCCTTAAGTTCAGAAAATCAGAATTAGAATAAATTAAAAGGTGCTGAGGTCAGTGACTGATGCATTTTGGAAGTTAAATAGGACTCCTGTCCCACTAATTACCGTAAATAAAAACATTAATACCTTGACATTTTACAACCATTTTAGACTCTATACTATGTAATCTGAAGCAATGCTATTTTATCATAAAATTAATTCAATGTGAAACTATGGAGCAAGCTTTTTATCTCATACACTCATTGCCTTTTATTTCAGAGGAGAGGCAGATGGTGTGTGCTAATGGTGTCAGTGTGGAGGTGCTGGGTTGGATATTGCACTCCGAATATCCTGCAGGTCATGATTTACTTTGATATTGCACTCTAAGCCCCTCTGGTCTGACAAAATAGACAACTGGAGAGGGCAAAAACATGCTTTGAGAAAGAAGAGATAAAAGAGAAAAAAGAATAAGCATCAAAGGTTGTAATAAGAGGAGTTAATAAGGGAAGAGCAGACAGAGCTGGAAAAAGAAAGAGCAGGAGAGCGTGAAAGAGGCTTCAGGATGTGTGGTGAGAATTGGTCATGGTATGAGAGCCGGAGGTGACTGGTCTTGGTGTTTGACAGGGATACAGATCTGCAGAGCTCCATTTAAAATGGCACCCACTTTTCTTTTCAAGCATACTCAGAACCCACAGAAAATCAAAACACACGACACAAATTATTACATGCAGCAGTCGCAGGATACTCAGAATAAACTCATAGCTAGTTTTCTATGTTCCTGCTGAAATTCACGAGTCTTCACTGTTAAAAAAAAAAAAAAGAAGAAAACTCAAGTAAAATTTCTATACAACTAGAAAGTTAATTAAATAACTTCCACCTTATATTTTAGGGAAGAATTTTTAAATTTATTTTATTTTATTGCATTTTTAGCTATTACGTTAAATTCAAATTATTCCTGTTTAAATAGTTTTTTACAGAAAAAAAATAAATCTTATTTTCTCATGAAATGATTACTGGCGCATGCTGCTTTTCAATAGTTCAAGAAAAATAAATAAATAGAAAGCAAGCAACTAGGGGCAAACATATCAGCAGCTACAATTAAAAAACAGAGCCAGATGAACTGTGGGATTTTTTTTTTCACTGGTGCCAAATGACAGAATTCTGCCACCTGCAATTATGGATAAACTGCCATTTGTCTGTTAAACAAAGGCACTTGAATTTAATCTGTATCTGGCTATCTCTTAATAGCTTTGAGTGGTAAGAGTTTATTTCTTCTAAGCTGACTCCAAACAGAACCAACCAATTAACATAGCTGAACAACGTTTTTTTTGTTGGTTTTTCATGTTTAAAATGTTTAACAAATAAAATGTTATTAAAATGCAAAATATTTTTCTTTGTGATAACTGACAGCATATCGTTTTAGGCGTCTCTGCTCTTTTAATGGAATATAGCCTGATGTCCAGTATTACAATATTTAAAAATATTAAAAAAGATATGAAGAGATAAAAGCTCATGGATGTGAACTTTAAGTCCCTGATTCATATAAAAACTTAAATAATAACTATATATAAAGGGTGCTACAAAGAAAAACCCCACATGTCATACCTGACACTCCAGTTTATCCAAAAGTTGCTGCAGTCGATTGATCTGAGAGCACCAGTTCTCTTCATCTTCTATATTGATGTCTCCTGATAATTGAAATAGAAACTAATTAATTAAACAAGTATTCAATTCATGTTGTAACATACCTAAACAAGATGAACAATTTTCTAATAAAAAAACAGTTTCATACAGTATATTGTCAATAAAACAGCCATAACCTCATGAATTGCTCAAATTCTTCAGGAAAACTGCATCAGTGACACAAAGACAAGACATTTGGTTTATATCAAACTGCAGCCATTAGAAATCTAATTACCCAAAATCTTCAGAGGCTGAAACATTTGCTCACAGTTAATAGTCGCATGGAAAAGAAAAATAAACTTTATTACCTTGAAATTCAAAACAAAATAGTTGTAGATCCTATCACTGAACTGAAACATTTTAAAAATAATATTAAGCACAAAAGTAATTTGCCCAAATTAACTTTGTGGAAATTGTTTTGTGAATCGATTTGTGTTTTTTCTATGTTAAAAATAAGATTGAAGAGATAAAACAAACCATTTTAAGATTAAAAACAAAAATCCATAGAAATAAAAACAGCATGTGAAATAATAAAAAAAAATCCTAATAATTATAAAACCTCATTTTACACTATCATAGAGCAGGTAATTGTTCAATATTATAAAGTAAAGTTACAATTAAATCTTATTCAAACTGACAGATTAGTATTAGGAGTAATTACATTTATCAAGATATTTTTTATGACTGAAAGAACATTTACACTTTGGGATCACCCAGAGTCCTGACATGATCCTGTTAAATAATCTGTGGAGGGATGTTAAATTGTGATACATTTTTCCGCAACATCATGCCACCTTACTTCAGTAACTAAAGCTGCAAATGTTAAAAAACCACAGCACATTATTTTCTTTTATCTTATTAATTGACAAAAAACATGGAATGTATTAAAGAACTTATCGGGTGATAAATAATTGTTTGTAACCTATACAAATATCATTATGTAATTCCACACTGTATTGATTTCTTATTGACAATTCAAATTTTTTAAAGCTTGAAAGTTAGACCCAAGGGCCGTCCTAAAGGGTAACCAATAAAGATATCCAATAGCACATATTAATATGATTGACATATTCTATCAGTCAGATGATGCTTTAAATAGTTAAAACTGCATTTTGGCAATTTATTTACACAATTAAATATTTTTGCTAAATAATGACTGCAGATGAATAATTTTACCTTTTTTTGAAGAAAGAGAATGAACTTGCTCCTACTGAAACTAACAATTACAAAGACGTTAATACATAAATATGGATGCTTTTTCTTAAATACAAGAAAAATACCTATCTTGGCAAACTGTATCAGCAAGGCTGTTTGCTTGGTGACACTTTTTTTTAGAAACAGCTCTACCTTTGCAAATAGTTTCAGATTACTTTGTATTGCGCAACTCAAACCTTTAACAAACCAGTCGGTCTGAGTGACAGCTCCCTTTAGTCGGCTCAAACAGGCAGGAGCCATCAGGGGATTCGGAAGGGTTGCACTTGGTCAGCAATAATGTAAAAGTGGGTGGCATGTGTCAGAGTAAAACACAAGTGACTGAGGCAAACAAATGTTTCTACGAAAACACTGCATCAAACTTCACCCTCTGTTTGACAACTTATCTTATTTCTATGGCCTATCCTTGTGCCATATCTAATTTAAACAATAAAACTGACGCTTAATTGACGCTATAATGATGCTTAATGTAAAAAAAAAAAATGTCTTACTCTACAAAGAATATAGGGTACATATACATTCGACTTAGAAATGTATTTTATTAGACATGAACATATGAATATCTTCTTTTTCAAAACTGAAAACAAATGATACATTACCTTTACCTGTAGTGGGTGTCCTAGAGCAGGGATCTGACGAAGACACAAATAGGTTGTTATAGACCCTGCGACCACACCGTCTACCATTTTTCTGTACTGTTATCGGCTCTGGAGTCTTTATCTCCTGCCTGCCATGACAGCGATTGGAGACCCATGGAGACAAACATCAGAGAGAGAGAGACGGCAACTGTCAGAGAACTGTAGAGGAAACAAACCAAAGATATGGCAGACAGAGATGTTCTCAAGGGTGAAAAGAGAAGAAGATATAGAATAAAATAGGCGGAGAAATGATGAAACTGGGAAAAGCAATGCAAGAGGAATATAAAGAGGAAGGTAGAGGTAAAAAGCGAAGATAGGGTAATATGCAATTCTAAGTGGGTGTTGAGCAGTAAGTGGACAGAGCAATAGACTTTGTGAAGTGCTCTTCCACCCTCAAATTATCACACTTATACCAACTCACACAGTTCTGTATAATTGAAAAAATGTGCTGGCCGCAGTAGAAAATATGTGTCAAAAGCTGCCACTCAGACTGCTTCCGGACGTTCACACCTTCTAGCAAGTGTGTGTGAATACTTTAATTTCATTTTTCTATTTCTCTGCAGGTGGCCAAACACCTTTGCACATTTGTGAGGCTTTGTTATAGTGTTTCCCTTTTGCCTTATTTTGTTGGACCTTTATGTTATCATGTATTTCCATGTTTGTATGCAGCATCCTGCTCACAGCACAGAGGGAGCATATTGCCAGGAGGTTATCATGCTGAGAACCTGAAATCCAAAGGCCACGGGCAAAGCTGCCAATCTGTCAGACAACAGGTGTGAAGGAGTTTATCTAAGGACTCAAGTAAGCATTACTTCTATTACTGACAATCACACACATCTTGTAACATTGATGCAACAGTTTGAAGGACAACTTGTTTCTCTTGAAGTCTCTGTGACTACTTTGTTGTTTGGAGTCATTATTGTGCTATTTTTGCTCTTTAAATTGGTGGTGCATGCTTTGTTATTCATTATCCATTAGCTCCATCTCTGCCTCCCGGTGTCTCGCAATAATTCACTTAGGTTATAAGCTCTATATTTGCTATTTCCAACAATACAACTGAGGCACCCGGCAGGGGTGGGTAGAGGAGCTCTACTAAGCCAATAAAAAAACATAGTCCAACTAACAGTTATGGGTCACAGGGGCAGCAGTCTCAGCAAAGACTCACAGACTTCCCTCTCCCCAGACACCTCCTCTTAGAGAAGCCTGATAGGCTCCCAGGCCATCCGAGAGACATTGTCACCCCATTGTGTCCTGGGTCATCCTCTAGGCCTCCTCCCTGTTGGGACATGCATGGAACACCTCCTGAAAGAGGCATCCAAAGGGCATCAGAAACAGATGTCCAAGCCACCTCAGCTGACTCCCCTTGATGTAGAGGAGATGCAGCTCTACTCCAAGCCTCTCCTGAAAGATTGAGCTCCTCACTCGATCTCTAAGGGAAAGCTTTTGTTTCAATAGAAAATGTTGGAAGAACATGACCATCAATATATTCTCTAATGTGATGTTTTGTTATCTAATCTAATGTAGGCCTAATCTAATTCTATTGAAAGTTTTCTAAATAAAATTTTACTTAAAGATGCATTAATGAGTCTTCTAATGGTACTGCCACAGAACTGCAGCAATCTTCTACTCGTTCTCATAGCTTGCAATCGAACCTGTCAAGGTTTTTTTTTTTCCACCTTACGTGGAGTTGCCATTGATGTCTGAGTTCAGCCAGTCGGTTCTGTGTCCACAAAATTTAACTTGAATATAAGGTCTTCATTGTTTGCTAGATTGGACCCATTTAACATAGATGAGCTTGACGTCGCAACCGCCTTACAAAGCAGGAATTTCTGTTTCCAAGTAAATTAAGGAAATGAGGCCGAGATATTTTCTTTATATAAATGAAAGAAAAAAAGGTTTATAGATTCATTGGTGCTGAACTACTTAGGCGTCAGTCTGCTCGTCAAATGATCTTTAGATGAGCAGATACACCCTTGACAATTTGGCAGTCTGTTGTAGGGCAACACAGAGACATATAGAAACATACTGTACGAAGATGCAACACATACTCACACCTAAGGACAATTAGAGATGCTAATAAACCTAAAATTCAGGTTTTTGGACTGTGGGAGTACCCAGAGAAAACCTCCACATGCACAGGGAGAACATGCAATTTTCATTGAGTAAGACCCAAGTCCTTGAAGTGAACCAAGGACCATCTTGCCGCCAATATATTTTAAATAGGCCAAAAGGCTCATAGGTCTTTTGTCCCAAAAAACCCACATTTCCCCTTGTTCAAAAGTAGGCTACTTCCAGTGGCCCTGTGTTTTTTTATATTCATCTGATCATGTGACTCCTGACCAGCAAGTGGCCATCAGAGGCTGATTGCCACTCGTTACCCCCTGTAAACTACACAACAAAGGATGCACAATGAGGATGAAACCCAGCCTATTCTATAAAATTGCCGCACAACTGAGAAATCTGCCCAAAAAGGACAAAGATAATGTACAGTGTATGCCTACCCCTCTAGTAGACAGCTGCAATTTTTCAGGATGTGATTCTTAGTGCAATTAAAGATACATCTATTAAAAATTATCTTATTATCCAAAATGTGGGCTGAAAACTTCGATATTAATTTGTAATATTATGTATTCCTAATTTTATTTACCCTTTATATTCATATCTCATATAGACCTCCAGTTCTCATGCTGGATTTCAGCAACACTAATTTTAACAAATACTTCATGTCTTTATTAATAATAGGAATAATTTAATTATATTATTTCCTGGTAAAAATCTATCAAAAGACTATTTCTATTTATATAGACTAGTTATTTTTTCCTAAATATCAAGCTTATCTTCATGGTAAACAGAAACAGGATTATCTACAAAACTGAAAATTATTGAGAAATATTGTGTAGTCAATAACTTATTGGCACGGTTAGAGTGTATTGAGTCTATAGCCGAACTTCATAGAAAAATCTTTTATCTCCTCCTTCATTGACCTCTCTGATTACAATCTTTTTTTTTAGTGATCCTTATTCTGTTCAATGACAGTTTAATTTTTCGGTCCTTAACTAGGTAAGAAAAGGCTCCTTTCAGTCAAATCCAGAGATGGCAAAAGTACTCACTTTCCGTACTTGAGTAAAAGTACAGATACTTGTGTTAAAAAATACTCTGGTAAAAGTGGAAGTACTGATTAAACTTCTTTACTCAAGTAAAAGTAACAAAGTACAGGCTTGTAAATTTACTTAAAGTATAAAAGTAAAAGTAGAAACCACTTTTTTCATGCCGTTGCCTACATTTTAAATGGATGTCTGCCAATAGGACTAGATCTCCGTTGTGTTCATTTTCAATCATCTCGTCGTCCATGCTACTATGCCACCGCCGAATCTGTCGATTCATCTTGTAGTGGTGCGTCAAATGCAACGTAGATTCCCATCCAATTAGATTGAATTTGGTATTGATGACGTGAAAAATAATAACGGTAACTCCATTGAAATGATTCAAAACTAAAGTAATGAGCCAATTTTTTAAAATGTAAGGAGTAGAAAGTACAGATATTTGTGTAAAAATGTAAGGAGTAGAAGTAAAAAGTCACCATAAAAATAAGTAGTAAAGTAAAGTAAAGATATCAGAAAAATCTACTTGAGTACAGTAACGAAGTATTTGTACTTCGTTACCGGTACTTCCCATCTCTGGCTCAAAGCTGCAATTCTTTTACAACACATGCAGAATAAGAAAGAGAAAAGAGCTGTCAACATTTCTTTAGCACATATAACTATAGGTCTGAGTTTAGAAATGAGTACCATTTGTGGCCTCTGTAGTAATTACAGTTTAATATTCTTTTATTGTGACATAAAAAAGTGAATAAATACAATGTGGTCTGGAATGTTAATAGGTTTACGGGAGGCTCCCTGATTATAAATTCCTGTTTTGAGACTGAATGTGTCAGTCTTGGTTCTGTTATGTTTTCTTTTGAGTATTCAGTTTTACTTTGCTCCACGTTTTCTAGTTTCATTGGTCTAATTCCTGTTTTGTTGTGCTTTCTGGTTATATTTAAGTTCTTAGGTTTTTATTTATTGCCCTCTGTTGCCTTTTTGTGTTGTTCTCCTTTTTCCTAGCACCTTTCTAGACTCCTCTCTTCACACCTGCTCCCAATCAGCTTGTTAGTCCTCTCTTTGTTCAGTCTCCCATATAAACTCTCCTTGTGTAGTTCCTCAGTGCTGGTTCCTTGTCATACTTCGTCTTACCTCACCGTGATTGTTTTTCCCTGATGTCTCCATGGTTCTGATTTGTTTTACTACTTTCATGTTGGATTTTTGGATTCCTTCCTCAGTTGTTTGTGAACATTTCATTAAGTCTACAAAAACTCACCTCTGTCTCAGCATCTGGATCCTCATATCTCAAGAAAATCCTGACAGAATGTGATCACTAATATGTCATAACGCACAAATAACGGCTCACATCGGAACTTTTTCCTTCTGGCAACTTTTTCCTTCTTCTTCCTTTTGAATATTGTGTCACTACTGTGTGTATAATATGCTGCAACTGGTTTAAGTTGACCTCCAAGTAAGGCATAAGCTGATATAAATTGAGCTATACACTCACGGAGCAGGGCTGCTCTGCTCCTCCACAGCCTCCATGGCACATTGAAGGGACCTCTGTAGAGACAAAAGCTGAGTGGATGTCTCTCTTAGCATGAACCTGGTGACGAACTGACCCAACACACTGGCACCCTGGTACTCCTGAGAGAGAGAGAGAGAAAAATGACAACATTTTTCATTCCATGCTACATAAACACATAGATGAACAGAACCAATAAAACTGTCAAATGTATCCAAGGTTAATAAATTTATTTGATCATTCTAAACTTCAAATTTAGATACCAGGGACAAACAACTTCAATAGGATATATACAGTAATTGAGGCTGGAGTCTCGCACCATGAATGTGATTACATGTTCTCAGAGGAGTCATAGAACGACACTTCAAAACTCTTTGTAAAAAAGGTGAGACTGGCATGTAACCTCTGCAGAATAACCATCATGGGATTATGAGTCCAGAGTACTGACAGGCCTCAGCTGCTAAGTAGGCCTGAACAATCCTTTGAGGATTCCCTCACTTTAAAAAGAGCAAGAAAAAAATGAAAAGTATTCTAGCAACAAAAGGAGGAATAAATATTCAGAGCAAATCCCCTCATTTCTTCTCATGTAATTTGAGCCCTCAACTGAAGGTTATTTCCTCAAAGAGGCTTTAGGTAATTTTATAAAATACCCTTGGTTAGTAGGTTTTCACTCTATAATAAAATGGAAAATTACTTGAATCCTTCTTTTCCCATTTTTTTGGATGCTTCATGAAGTACTCTGCTTTAACGAGGCATCGAACAGATACCTGCATGTGTCTTATCTGAAAGAAACTCCTTAATCTTGAAAGTGGATAATTTTATAGCAATTAGTTCTGAACTGAAAGCTAACTTTCTGAAGTATTTGTTTGAATGAGCGAGCGTGGGTACGTATGTGTTGGTTTCCAATTGCATCACATTTATTTCAAAATGCCCATGAGAAAAATAAACATACTTGCACATATGTTAAACAACTTCTGTGCATGGTTTATCTACCACCGCACAACAAAATCACACATGCACGAGAAACTTCCACTTCAAGAGGAGAAAATCACTCTCCACACGCGCCAGCTCCTCCCAGGAACGCTCACCATTTTCTATCCAGCGGTCACGCTCAAGGATGGCTGCGCTCTCGAAAGCGTCTCTTCCCTCAGACTGATTTTCTCCCCTTGTGAAGGAAAAGGTGTTTTGAAAGGTTGGGTGAAGACAAACCTCTTCTGTAAGCCTCCTCCTGATTGGGCTTTGCAGACACGATCGCACGGGAAGTAGTGCCAGGAAGTCTTTGACTGATGCTTACCACTTATCCCAAATACTGCAAACCTTGCAGAAGCCTCCGCCACTGTCCCACCTCCAGTCGACATCTTCGCTTATGGATGACAAGCTGTCAGTGTTATTTCAAGCAATATTTAAAGATCCCGAGTGATCTCTTTTCAGGAAAAAAAACGGAGAGGGAAAGCGTCAAGGTTTAGGTACACAGCTTTCCTTTACCAAATGGTGTTTGTGTTAAGAGGGAATATTAGCCAATAATGGTACTGATATTTTTAAGCCTTGGTTGTATTCAATTTTCTATACAGGGAACAATTTTCTGATTGTTTCACCACCCTTGTGAGTTAGTGTCACTAGTGTTACCCTCTCAAGTAAATTTGTCCTGCTCATCTACATCCCCCATGACCATAACCTTTACCTCCACTTGTGATCCATCCATCCATCCATTTTCTAACACACTTACTCCCAGGTGTTCTCACGAGGGGTGATGGTGCCTATCTCCAGGAGTCAATGGGCGAGAGGCAGGGAGAATTTAGAGAAGCCAATTAACCTACAGTACAGTCATGTTTTTGGACTGTGGGAGGAAGCTGGAGTACCCGGAGGAAACCCACGCATGCTTGGGGAGAACATGCAAACTCCATAGAGAAAGACCCCAGGCCGGGAATCGAACACAGAGCCTTCTTGCTGCAAGGCAGCAGTGCTACTCACTGTGTCACTGAGCAGCCCTCTTGGAATCCGTTCAGCTAAAAACCTTGGAGTTTGCCATCCATGTTGCCTCGATTTTCACCCTTTTTTTTCAGGAACCTGGCTTTCCTGTAAGCTTCCCTCTTTGTCAGAGANGAACAGAACCAATAAAACTGTCAAATGTATCCAAGGTTAATAAATTTATTTGATCATTCTAAACTTCAAATTTAGATACCAGGGACAAACAACTTCAATAGGATATATACAGTAATTGAGGCTGGAGTCTCGCACCATGAATGTGATTACATGTTCTCAGAGGAGTCATAGAACGACACTTCAAAACTCTTTGTAAAAAAGGTGAGACTGGCATGTAACCTCTGCAGAATAACCATCATGGGATTATGAGTCCAGAGTACTGACAGGCCTCAGCTGCTAAGTAGGCCTGAACAATCCTTTGAGGATTCCCTCACTTTAAAAAGAGCAAGAAAAAAAATGAAAAGTATTCTAGCAACAAAAGGAGGAATAAATATTCAGAGCAAATCCCCTCATTTCTTCTCATGTAATTTGAGCCCTCAACTGAAGGTTATTTCCTCAAAGAGGCTTTAGGTAATTTTATAAAATACCCTTGGTTAGTAGGTTTTCACTCTATAATAAAATGGAAAATTACTTGAATCCTTCTTTTCCCATTTTTTTGGATGCTTCATGAAGTACTCTGCTTTAACGAGGCACCGAGCAGAGACCTGCATGTGTCTTATCTGAAAGAAACTCCTTAATCTTGAAAGTGGATAATTTTATACCAATTAGTTCTGAACTGAAAGCTAACTTTCTGAAGTATTTGTTTGAATGAGCGAGCGTGGGTACGTATGTGTTGGTTTCCAATTGCATCACATTTATTTCAAAATGCCCATGAGAAAAATAAACATACTTGCACATATGTTAAACAACTTCTGTGCATGGTTTATCTACCACCGCACAACAAAATCACACATGCACGAGAAACTTCCACTTCAAGAGGAGAAAATCACTCTCCACACGCGCCAGCTCCTCCCAGGAACGCTCACCATTTTCTATCCAGCGGTCACGCTCAAGGATGGCTGCGCTCTCGAAAGCGTCTCTTCCCTCAGACTGATTTTCTCCCCTTGTGAAGGAAAAGGTGTTTTGAAAGGTTGGGTGAAGACAAACCTCTTCTGTAAGCCTCCTCCTGATTGGGCTTTGCAGACACGATCACACGGGAAGTAGTGCCAGGAAGTCTTTGACTGATGCTTACCACTTATCCCAAATACTGCAAACCTTGCAGAAGCCTCCGCCACTGTCCCACCTCCAGTCGACATCTTCGCTTATGGATGACAAGCTGTCAGTGTTATTTCAAGCAATATTTAAAGATCCCGAGTGATCTCTTTTCAGGAAAAAAAACGGAGAGGGAAAGCGTCAAGGTTTAGGTACACAGCTTTCCTTTACCAAATGGTGTTTGTGTTAAGAGGGAATATTAGCCAATAATGGTACTGATATTTTTAAGCCTTGGTTGTATTCAATTTTCTATACAGGGAACAATTTTCTGATTGTTTCACCACCCTTGTGAGTTAGTGTCACTAGTGTTACCCTCTCAAGTAAATTTGTCCTGCTCATCTACATCCCCCATGACCATAACCTTTACCTCCACTTGTGATCCATCCATCCATCCATTTTCTAACACACTTACTCCCAGGTGTTCTCACGAGGGGTGATGGTGCCTATCTCCAGGAGTCAATGGGCGAGAGGCAGGGAGAATTTAGAGAAGCCAATTAACCTACAGTACAGTCATGTTTTTGGACTGTGGGAGGAAGCTGGAGTACCCGGAGGAAACCCACGCATGCTTGGGGAGAACATGCAAACTCCATAGAGAAAGACCCCAGGCCGGGAATCGAACACAGAGCCTTCTTGCTGCAAGGCAGCAGTGCTACTCACTGTGTCACTGAGCAGCCCTCTTGGAATCCGTTCAGCTAAAAACCTTGGAGTTTGCCATCCATGTTGCCTCGATTTTCACCCTTTTTTTTCAGGAACCTGGCTTTCCTGTAAGCTTCCCTCTTTGTCAGAGAGGTCTTAGTTAGAAGCCAGTTGTTTGACTAACAATCCAGCTCTCTCGGTTCTCCTCTTTTGTCAGTGGCTGCCAGAATACTTAATTGCTGCCAGAATACTTAATCACTGCGGTAGAGGGTCTTTTTTGGCCCCATGCTGTAATGCCTTTCCTCAGTTAATTTCAATTTTCATTTTTACTTATTTTAAAAGTCTTGGAAAAACCAAGGAAACATTGCTAAATAAAAATGCCGCAAACTGACTGAACTTTGGCGCAGAATTCACATTCACATGTGCACTCAGGTGAAAGATGACTAAGATTTTTATGAAATTTGCCAAAGCTATTTTTTAAATTTCATATAGAGGGGGCCTTAAGCTGTTGGTATCTCACATTGTAGAGTATCCTGGTTGTTCCACATTTGTTTTCTTTTTGAAGTTCATCAAGATCTCTATTTTACAGTTTATTGAAATTTATTATTGCTTGTGTATGTTCGAGACTGCAAGTCTTCCCATTCCCAGGGTGGCAAAGCAGTCTCATTATCTTATTTTTTGCAAATGTAAATGGGTATTCTTATTATTTTTATCCAGAAAATGTTTGGCATAGGAACTTTCCTATGGATCACATTTTTTGTCAATCTCTCTTTTACTGTTTAATCATGAATGTTGAGCCTACAGCATTTTGATTGTCATCTGGGGTCTTTTGCAATCTTGTGGACGAGTCATAGATTTGGTTTTGGAGACATTCTGCAGTTTTGATTACTCTTAGCAAGGTTCTGCATCATGCTTTCTCTATCTGCACACAATAGTTCCTACTGAATTTGGCTGATGGATACATTTTGATAAATGGCAATAGAACCCATAAGGTGTAAGTGACTTGGTTTCATAACTGTTGTTACATTTCTTTGGACAAGGGAATAATGTACTAGTTCTTGAGACTTTTTACCCTACTTCATGTTGTCAAACACCTTTTAGTAAATTATTTTTGTGTTTAAATATGGTATATCTCTGATCTTAAAATCTCTTTAATATTAATAATTTTTAAAAAAAAATGTGTGATTCAAAGCGAAAACAGAGGTAAACATTATAACAGAACTGAACTTCTAGAATCAATCTGGGTGAAGTATTTGTCACCGGATTTTGCTTGACACAAACAAATAGATAATGCTAACCATTCATTGTGCTAAAATCTTACCTCTTTAGTTTTGTCCATTGCTTTTAAAATGCTGATGTTCAGGCTCTCCAGAGCTGAAAGAACATTCAGGTATTCTCCAAGGTGTTCAGAAAAGTAATCTAATAAAATAAAGAAAAATAAATACTTAAGCACACATTCCAATAAAAATATGATGAAAAGTAATACTTTTACATCTTGCCAAGACAAAATTCTACAGAAATCAGGGAGTCTGCAGATTAGAACAGGCCACAAGTGTTTAAGGGTTTTAATTAGAGAATTTACTGACAGCAGCCATAAGGGATGAAGCACACATACACAATGCATAAATAAAGTTTCTACACATTTTTAAGTACAATGTTAATTGACTAAACAAACACAAAAAATTGTTTAAGCACTTTAAATGCATAGCCAGGAATACCATTTATGAAAACAGTAGGTATTGCATCTTAAGCAAGATTCTAATTGTATATCTTCATACAGTATGGCACAGTAAGCACTGATCCGAATTTAACAAGATCTAACTTGTCAAACTTTTTGGTTCATTCCTGCTAAGACTGTCCTCCAAAAAGGTTTACTAAATAATCCATACTAGACAAAAAAATAAATGTTCCCAGAAGTTGATAAGAGTTAAAAGTTGCCGCGACGGAAAACAGCGGACTTCTTTTGACATTAAATGGAAAGTAAGCCATTCCCATGTAATCAATTATGCAGAAGTCTTACTCTGGGCACAACTGATGTTTACCCATCTGCGTGCCCCATTTCTTAGCTTTATTCAGGGCATCTGATACACAGTGAATTTTAAGATGATAAAGGAGGACAGCTGTTTTTAGATTTAGGCTAGCTAAGTGCTTTGATGTAAAGTAAAAACAAACAAAAACAAAACACTAAATGGTAAGTAACTCCATATAAGATATAGTTTAACACAATAAAAAAGGTTATCTGTGAAATAACATATTAGACCAAGAAAACATGATGAGCATGGCCAAAAACTTAAAATATTGAAATAAATGTAAAAGTGCTTTGAAAGCAAATTATCTATGCTGATTTTCAAATCTTAAGTTCTTGCCTCATATTATTATACAACATCATTATGGATCAGCTGATATTTGCCTATGATAGCATATCCAAACATATGATGCAATCTTTTACCAACCTGAAAGCTTGTCAGTGTCCAGATTGCTGCTGGGCAGAACACAGGAGGAGATAAGGGAGGGCAGTTAATTAGGCACATGCAAAGGTGTGCTGCACTTTATTTCTACTTGAGATACTGTTTGACTCTTATACTGAGAATATTGCAGAGTTATCCCAAAGAACTACACATATTAATCTAATCAAAACCATAAAAAAGGTCATTATTTGAGTTAGAAAACCCAACAAAAATAGTCTTGACTGAAAATAAAGATTACCCTTTATTTAGCATTAAAAAGTATCCATTTCTCTTTTTTGTAAAATATATGTATTTCAGGATTAAATGTGCCTTCAACTTTAAAATGTATATTTGATTTAATACATTGCAGGAAATTATCCTTTCTGTTTGTTTACCATTCACAAAAAGAGGTCATCACACTAGATGCTGTAAAAAGCTTTTGTTATGATAATTTATTATAATAACACTTTTACTGAAAAGCCCGAAACAGCAACCTTTTGCTTTAATGGCGTATTAGGGGTCATTTTCATTGTTCCATTGGTGAAAAATCAAGCCAGTTAATGGCTGATGTTATAAGTGTATTCCAATAGGTCACATTACAGTGAATAAGCCATACTGATGTGTTGAAGAACATGACTAATCTATAATTCAACATTGGAGCTATTCTCATGCCAGCTGCTTTGCAATGAAAGTGTAAGAGAAAATTGATGGTGAGCTACTATTGCTATATAATAACCATTGTCTTTTAAAAATGAAAAACTGCTTGCTAAGTAAGCCTCACCATATTTGATTAAATGTGTCTTCGTAGTGTTTTATGGGCTGTTATATTTTTACTAAAACACACAATTTAAGAGTAAGATTATAAAACATGTGTTGTAATTAAATCTGCAGTCAATCAATTAGAAATATTTCCCATAAATGCAAATTCATAATCTGTAACAACAACAAAGCAGTCAGTCTAATTAAAAACTTCTTGAAAATAAATAGGCCTTTTTCCAATAAACCCAAGACTGGGAGACCTCAGCACCAATGTTCAAATGTTTACTCCAGATCATTTCTTCAGAAACGCTCAGACAGATTTTTATTTTTTATTTTTTCCACTGAGTAAGCTTTTGAATTTGGCAGTTTGCTCGATAGTTTTTAATTCGTCTGTCTGTTTATTTTTAGGGGGGATTCATGATATTACTATGTGGACTGTCATTAGTTTATGCAGCTTTCTTTTCTTTGTTGTTATTTTGTTGAAGACCTTCCTGAAATTGGAAGTCATTTAACTTGCGACTGATGACTAGAAAAGGAAACAAAAATGTTAATTATTTCCCCTTTTGATTAGAGCCCTATTCATCAAAATAAACACACAACAACTTACTTATTCTGACGGCCATCTATTGAATAAAAAAGTTCCTGTAGCTCTTCGGTTGTCAGGATCCCATCAGCAAAGTAAGCATTGAACTCGTCAAATGACAACTTGCCATCATCTGAAAAAAAGTGAAGAAACAGACTTAAGACAGCTAAAATGACCCACTGTTGTAACCAATGTTGCAAACGTAATATATTTCTAAATATCTGGGCAAGGCAAAAAAAAAATATATATATATTAAATACTAGTAATGATAGTTAAGTGAGTAATGACAGGTATATATTGTGGATAGTAAATAAGTCCTTGTTTTTTATCATTAATTTCTGACCCTGCTTGGTATATCTTGCGCAAAGTTATGGTAAACGATGCTCCTAAAAATTAATAGCAGAAGATTAACGACTGGACTGTAATTATTAAAGAAGAGCTACTTCATGAGCAAAATATCAATCACTATGCTACTACAAATAACACATGGTGGCCTAGAGAAAGCTTTTACTAGTGCAAAACTACTAGTTTTTCAATACTTATGAAAAGGGAGAATTGAACAGATTGCATCTGCAGCAGGCAATTCTTAGCAATGACACTCAGGCAACCAGATTTATGCCAGCAGGAGTTGGAAGCTCTGTTACTCATTGTGACTGAAGAACATTTTAAGATCAGAGATGAAAAGGACCAAAAATAAACTCGACAATGTTGAACGGAAACTGATTTTGACCCAAAGCATTTCCTGCAAAGAGAAAAAGAAAAAGAAAATCGGATTATATTGTAAGTACTATTTTTTGTAAAAGGAAGGTTTGCTCTCTTTATCATCCTGAAGCAACTTTTAGATTAAAAAGATTTATTGTCATCTTCTTTGCATAGAACCAAATTACTAAAAGGTGCCTTGCAAAAATATTCAAGACGATTAAAAACTGTTATATAAATATAAAACTTTATTAACCTGAAGGTACTTTTTGCTCAGTGATTGAAACACATAACACTGACCATCACAAATAGACACAATAAAGACAATCATTTTGAGAAAAACATGGCCAAATGAAGACAATGTACAAAAAGCATCAAAGGAAAGATCAAACTTAAACACATAAAGCTATAATGTATATCTTGGGTTTTTACAGCTTCAGGTTTATCTTCAATTAAAACTTAAAAGCCACCTGTTGTAGTTTTTGTTGTTTCTTTTAACTATGACATGTTACTTTTTTATCTCTTATTGTTTTTACCCCTACAGCGTCCTTGAGTGTTTTTAAAGTTGCTAAAAAAAAAATATATTAATATTATTATTATTACTTTTTGTTTAAAACCAAAATGCTTAAATTGTAGCACATGAAGACTCTCACTTCTCAATTCTACCTTCAGCTTTTGATTTAAAATGGACACAATGCTGAAGGGCATCTCTCTAAATGGTCCCCGGCCAGGCAACGATGAGGTCGAATGACAGTGAGTTACTGTTAGCTGACTTAGCGAAGCTAAAAAGTGCAACATAAGGACCATCTGTTAATTTAGGGCTGTTTTCATTTTGTCATTACCGCTGACCAAAATGTTTCGCAACAAGTTAAAAGTCAGACCTTTCTAAGGTTAAGTTTCTAAGGTTCTTGCACACATTTATGAGAAAAAGATGACCCTTATTTTTTTTTTTTCTTTCATAAGTGTCTTTGGATAACCTTTAGAAGAATACATTGAAGAAAACTATTATATCCATGTCCTAATATAAATCAAAACTAGAATAAAAGTGTTGTTGCACACTATCTTTAGCACTCTTTGTAAGCACAGAGAAAGCCAGATACAAGTAGTGGGAAAATAAAATCATCATGCTATTTCAATGGCTCTCATTAGATAAAAGTATTGGACAAAAATGCATTGCATTTTACAAACTATTCAGGAATATATGTTACATTTACACAATACTTCCTATATAACATGTTTAGGATTGCTATTTTACCATAATTTATAGAAAGTTTGTGCTGTTTACTTAGATCTTTGCACCATCTGTACTGTGGCTTACATACTGTGAAACAAAGATCCCACCACATGTCTCTCCTGGTGTCATATCTGGAAAGATTCCTATATTTGGAGTGCAGAATTAAACAGACAGCATCCATTTGATGGACAAACGATATACACAGGCAGCTTTGACAGTTCTGGGGTATGTCTGCATACATCAAAGAAGGATGATTTCAGTAAGAAAAATGTGCAAGTAATGATCTTTATATATATTAAATATATTTGACCTTCTCTGAGTTAAAGTTTACTAGTCTTAAGTCTATAAAACATAAATTTTTTTATTTGTTATACACATTATAAGCAGCATTAAAACCACTTATTATAAGTCACTCCAACTCAGGTGGGTAACTATCTTTGGAGTTTTTTATTTGAATATGTCTTTTCCTTTATATGAATTTGAACCGGGTTGGTATTACAAATCTTATTTTCGACATTAGGTTTCACTAGTGTCAAACTGACGTTATCACTAAATACAAAAATTATTCAAAATAATGATGAATGATGGGCATCAATAATGGACGGAGTTCAACATTTATTTTGTTTGTATTTGTAACATTTGCAATAATTTAATCTTGATGGTCTTACAGGAAAAAGCAGAGATGAAGCTACCATCATATTAAATCCGGTTAGGAGAGTTCCAGGTAGGGAACATATTTCAAATGCCAGCTGATGCTTTGGAAGTAATAAATAATTCATCTGTGACCCAATGACACACATGCTAACCAATCTAAAAACCATCAGGCCTTGACATGATCACAGTGGCTTCATCACTCTCTACTAAAGGTAATCTTTGTATATGCATCCACTGTATTAGCCCTTCTATAGAATAGTCTTAATTTGTTGGTATGGGAGTGTTTATAAAAACTATCACCAACACTGTGACATGAAGATTGCAGATAATCATGAACATAATGAATACCATCTAGAATGTGTCCTTAATAATCCAATAATCCAAACCAGTCTGCAGCACACTGTTGGTTTTTAAATGGAACGCCTGTAACTCTTCTTCAAATTTAAAGTTAACTTAGTTGTAAGCTATGTAGAACCATATGAGAAAGTGGAGATGTCCTGCAAAGTAGAGCATAAAGTAGGCCACACTGATATCCCTTCAAAGCTCTGTCCCAATGCAGGCTCTCTTAAGTGGTCTATAAATTCCCTACAAACGCTTCAGTAGTAACCGGCATTACATAGAGAGATAGCTCTGGTTTCTTTATTGGAACCTTCTATGGATCTCTGCATACTCAAGCTATTACTGGTATTCTTAGCATCCCTGTCCTCCTTAGGATATATTTCACAAACCCATCTAAGAAATTCTGAAGTTACTTTCAACTTTCCATATCCTCAGACACAGACGTGTGCTCCTTTTAGTCTCAGTTTTCTAGAATCCTTTATACTTGTGGTTCAGAGCTATAATTGTCTTTTTTTTTTAAGCTACCAGGTAAGCAAAAAATCTGAGATTATCTTTAATTGTTTACTGAGTTCTAATACCTCCATAAAAAGGCCTAAATCCAGTATTTAGTTGGAAAACTTTTTTCAATAAGTTTTTTTTTTTTTTTTTTTTACATTTTATTGATCTGTGGCCATTTAATGATTGATGGTTGAAATGAACAAATCATTTAAATAACAATTTGCTCATGATCACAATAATTTACAATAAAATGATATATGGGACATGATAAATGTGTAGAGAAGGTGTTCTAGTCAGTTAAAATTAAAATTGAGCTTGTTGATCAGGTTTACATGACACACTGGAAAAAAAATGCAGCAAACAATTCTTTGTACACTACTCCTTCCATGTTGTAGCGAGATCATGACGTGTCTTTATCTTTCTTTAGCATGAACAAGAAACAGGGTAAGGTTTGTGGGAGGATGTGTGGTGCTACATACAATTCTTTCCTGGAAATAAAAAAACTGCTAGACTACAGGCGGGTTCTCATTCCAACAGGAAAGTGAGAATAAAGATAAAGCCAGAGCTGCCATGGAACCATTAAGCTTAAAAATAAAAAACATTTTATTAATTAATTCCTTTTAAGTTGTTATATTCATTTAGAAATATGTAGCAAATGTTCAGACCAACTTACAATTGGGACTGCAGTTTTATACAAACTGCAAGCTTGTACAAAATAGTCACCTAAAGGGGTTCCTGAATACTTGTGCATTCTACACTTTTTGGACTTTAATTCAAGACTTCTTCACAAATTAATCACATTTGTGGTCAACTCTCATCAATAAATTCAAAATAGATGCAGATTTGTGGTTGTAACGTAAAACTTTGAAGAATGTTTAGAGGATACTAAAACTTTTTTTTTCTGGCACTATGGACATGCCAGACAATAATAAATGGTAAGACATCTTATAAAGACATTATAGATACCACAGGAATTTATTTGTTATTTCTCAACGTTTTCAGGAATCACCATTGCAGTGTACGTTATACACTACTGTAGATGTGTAGTTTACTGAGCACAAAGTCAGAAATATATAACAATTCACCTGGTATTGATTTTTTATTCATAAATAAACATGCATGTGTTGTGCATTTTTTGTAAAATCACCTTTCGATTTAAACGAAATCATCAATTTCGTTTAATCTATATGAAGCACTATCCTGAAAACCTAACAGCCTTTTTTCTTATTTACATTTTTCCAGTTGCCCTGGAATCCTCTCATTCCTATTTATCATGATTCTGCCCTTTGTGGACTTCTGTTTAAGTTTATTTTTAAGTTTTCAGTTACACTGTGATTTATTTTATTCTGTGTTTTCTTGATCATTGGTTTCTTTTCCATTTTGTGTTATATTTAAGCAGTGTTGTATTTTTATGTTACTCTCTGATGCCCCTTTGTGCCAGTCTCCTTTCCCTTAGCTCCTTCTAGTTACTTCTGTCTTCACCTGC
Organism: Cyprinodon variegatus; assembly: GCF_000732505.1. Taxonomy (NCBI): domain Eukaryota; kingdom Metazoa; phylum Chordata; class Actinopteri; order Cyprinodontiformes; family Cyprinodontidae; genus Cyprinodon; species Cyprinodon variegatus. The sequence continues at coordinate 195,190 of NW_015150758.1, forward strand.
TCCCTATCAGCTAATTAGTCCTCCTATTGTTTCTGTTTCCCATATAAACACCTCCTGTTCAGTTACGCTTTGCTGGATCCTTGTCATTCTTTTGGTTTATTCCTCCCTCATGTCTCCTAGCTTTTTTGGTTCTTGAGTTGTCCTTGTCGATCAGTTCTGGACTACTTTATTTTTTTTATTAAATCTGCAAGAAACCACCTCAGCTTCCGTCTCTGCATTTGGATCCTCTAAAAACCTCAACATAACCTGATACTATTTTTGTTTTTCCATATGTCTTTTACCTTTGAGTGTATCTGCATGCTGCCATTGGCCATCACCATGCTTCTAACACAACTGAAGTTACTTGTAAATTTTCACCTTCACCTCGGCATCTACCAAGTCTTCAATATGCTCATGTCTATGTCCAAATAGATGGAGCTATTTCAAAATTGGAAGAGTATACCACTATGATGTTGCTTATAATGACACCCTGGGACAAATTTTCACATATTTTTAAATAAAACATAGAGTGTAAATATTTTCATCTACTTATTTATTAAGCAACAAATAATCAGAATGTTAAATCAAAGCAGCAGTATGAGCTAATAACATATGTCGAAAGAATTGCACTTTATTCTACCAACATTTTTCTGCATAATTGCAACACATCAGAATCTTCTTTATGCCGGCCAGCAAAAATAATAGACAGTTTCTCACAGCCTCTGTTTGCTTTTAATTTCTTAATGAGCACATCAACTGTTTCTATCTGACAAGTAGTAATTGTGTCAAAGCTTCATAGTGTTTGTTTTCCTTTGTATTATATTTTTAGTCTACTCCCCACTGTATCTATTACTGCAGAATTTAGACCGCTGAATGTAGGGCGGTACTTTTTTCATGTGTTGCTTTTAGCACTAATGGTCATCTTTTCCTTTGCTTCATGCAGCTGGTTTGGTCATTTCAGCAAGTTCAATATGATGAAAAAAAATTGAAAGAGTGAAAATATTTGGTTGAAAGAATCAAAACATTTCATCGTGCAGAAGGCCATTCTTAAACATTGCTAATACTTCTGAGAAGCACAATAATTACAGACCTTGATGTGTGAACAAAACAATGTTTAGTGATGAGTGTTATGCCTCCGCCTCCTTAATTTGCTCTGGCACCCTATTTCATCAGTTGTTAGAGCTAAATAAATATCTTCCTGGGTGAGCCAATAACATGCAGCAAAGGAAGAGGAAATAAGATGGCTCTTTTAGCTGTGAAAGGTTAGTCTAACCACTCAACAAGACTGTTAAGGTATAAATACAGAAAAAATATCTCCTGAATCAGACGCAGTGTAATGTAATATGTCATACACACCACAGGTCAAAGCAAGATACATGGGTCCCATTTTTAGTTTCTTTAAATTAGAACAAAAGGTTAATTTTTATATGCACTTTAAAAAGATTTGCATCCGTTTCTAAAAGAAGTATTAAATCTGGCAAATATTTTGTTCTGGATTTTCTTACCTGAGCCACAGAAGAAGGCTTTAATTAAGGAAAATTTTATAAAAAAAATTAAAATTATGAAATACATAAAATTGTAAGATTTAAAAGCAAAACTAAGTGTTTATTAGGTCATTTTACTGTGGATTGGTTGAACAAATAAAACTCTTTAAAACTAATTCAAATGCACCAGAGGAAGAAATAAAAAAATAAAAATGCATGTTATTTCCACAAAACTCAGAGAATATAATTACTCATACAAATTTATGATGTAAAGCAGTGAAAATATTTCAGAAACAAAGTGGCTGATACAAAAACAACTCTGCTTTGATGAGATCGTCATAAATCAAAATGTAAGTTTGCCAAAAAGAGGGGTCTATAAGATCTGCAGCTTCTAAGATGTGTAATATTTATTTCGATATCAGCATACGATTTAACATGAAGTACCTCATGTGTTTTGTCCAAAATACTCAGAGAGGTGGCTATGGTAAGTTTTCTGTATTGATTACAGTTTTGGGACACAATAAGAAACTATAGGAGTTCTTTATGCTTTTGTCACATTTGGGGTGGGCAGGAGTGAGCTACAACCATTTAAATTGCTTCAGCATCAATGCATGAATAATTATATAAATCACTAAAGCTCATTGAGAGGTGTCATCTTATTTCTAAAATTTAATTGCATTCAAGAATGTTTTTGTGATAAAATGGGGAGGCTGTGCAGGGCAATGGTAGGATAAAGAATCAAGGAAGACAAATAATGTAGCAATGCATAAATATTAACAACATTACTAATATAAAATATCAATAACATACTTAATATTCATTATTGATTAGAGATAGCAAAACTGGTGAAACTGACCACTGCTGATGAAGACTACAAGTGTGTCTTGCATACAACAAGATATATATATATATATTTTAATTATTTAAAATGTATAAATGAAAAAAAATATATGCATATGTTATACCAAGCGAAATTCTATCCACACATTTTTGGAGTTAATTTGATGCTTCCATCTGCAATCTTAGCATCTTATTCAGATATTGGATAGAGTCATTTATGAAAATAGCTATTTTTGTTGAACTAAAACTTTTTTTTGTTAAACCTAAAATATCTGAAGAAACAATTGAGATCACTGCTAAATATATTGTACTCACCATTTTTGTCTGCTCTGCGGAATATCTGGGGGGAAAAGTGGAGAAAGCAAACACACACACTTCAGTAAAGCTTCAATTTGGAATGTTTTCAAAAGAAATTAGTAAACTAAATATATTCCCAATGTTTAAAATATAAAAACACAGATTTTACATTCACATATCTTGTTTACACAGTCAAAAGAAAGGTACATTTGGCGTGTGGGTGAGTGAGTCATATTTAATAGAAGCTGATGAAGAACATCTCTATTGAAATGTACTCAGCAATCATCCCTTTTGGAGTAAACAGTCATTTTAGGGGCAGAACGAGGTTGGTTACAATGCAGCTGAAAGGCCAGATTGCTGTTATCCTGCAGGTGCCTCAGCCTTGAAAACCACTTAAATTCAACCTTCCAATACAGCCTGTTTAATGTTTCATTGTGTTTAAATTCAATATTTGTACTCAGATCTATTGTATAATTTATGCTTGTCTGTAAGATGCATCCTACTAGCACCTACATCATCAAAACACATCATTTTTACATTGGACTATACAGTTTTACATGTTGGAGTAGCTGTTTTCAGGGGAATTCAGTCATTGGATATGTTTGGTTCATACACTTCTATCTTCAGTTCATGTTTAAGATAAATAGTCTTACTGCTTTAAAATGCAAACTCACATGGTTAAAAAGAGAAGAATCAAAGAATTACATTTCTGGAACCATGACACACTCTGCACACTCTCTCCTCTAGTGTTACATATAGACCCAACAGCAACATCATTACTTTACAAATTATTTGGAAGCTTTTTCTAGTGTGGCACAGAAGATGTGTCTCCTTCGAAAAAATGTCCAAAAGAGCTGTCGATGCTGCTTTGTCTGTAAAGCTAGCTTTAGTGGAACAATTCTACAGTTTTTCTGAATGTTTAAATAATGGTGTTTTGGGGATAGGTGACAGAATAAAAACATACCATGATCTTTTTTTATTGTAAAATTATAATTTTAAATGTAATAATAATAATAATACAACAATAGGCAAGAGAACATATTTTATTCTGTTTGTGCTATCTGGCAAGTCAAAGAGGTAAATAACACTTATGTAAAATACACTCTTCCTATACAGAAGTACGTCTGTTTTTTTTTTATTAAGTTGCATAATTTCACTATTTTTCACAACATAAAACAGTAGGGTCGGTCCCTTTAATTGATATGATCTTTAAGTTTTGGCAGATCATCAACAAGTTTTAATCCTTTTCAGTCATCATTATATTGTTAAACCAGCTGATGTTTTTTTTCTTAAGGTATTAATAACACAGTCTTCCATAGTGTATGGACAAAAGGAAGTAATTGTATTCCAACTGTCTTTGTTTCTCTTCCCTCTGCTCCCATTGGGGGACTCAGTGGTGCATTGCTTATAATTAGCAAGAGCACGTGAGAGTCTTCAGCTGACTGCTTTTTTTGTAAAGGAAAGAAAGATTTTCAAAGAGCAGAATGGATGTTACTTAAATAAATCTGCCATCTTAAAACATGTGGCATTCCTTTAAAAAAAAAAAACTTTTTTTAATGGCTCTGTGCTTTTACTTTCCATTTTAATTTATGGATGAATTTATACTCAGAATACGGCATGAGTGCAGAACAGAGTGGTATTAGCATTCACTTCATTTCAAGTTCTTTTGTTTTTTTTTTTGCTTAGAAGATTTTATCTGTGTTAGCAATCTTTTGCTGGTCACAGGTTGGCAGATTAGTGCTGTAAACATAGTAAGGCAGTGCCACTGTATGCATTTCTATGGACCGTTGTTCTTGTAATAGCATAAAAGCTTAATTCATTGACCAAACCCTGTCCAATTTGGAAACAATCAAGATGCAATGTCCCAGCTCCAAGTATTTATGCAGGGTTATATAAGGCATTTTTTTGACACCCAGAGGGAAAAAAGCATGCTTATAAAAATGTGTTTTTGACTTTTCTATTTGCTTTGCCTTTTTTCTTGTCTTTTGGCTTGTGCTTTCACTTTGGGTTACAGTCTGTGTTAGGGATTATGAGAGAAATGGCAGCATACCAAGGGTAGTTAAGTGTGAGGTAACATGCCTTATATTCAAAAAAAACATTCATCTTGTTTTTTCAAGTTAATGAAATAAAAATACATAAATAAATAATTGAAAAAAAATATCATTATCATTAAGATATCAAATTCATAGCAATATATCATATATATTTTGTTTTTTCTTCCATATCACAATCATCTTTCTTGTTCTGATTTGATTGCAGAATACTAGTACTGTAATCGTTCTTGTCTTTTAGACACTGCCTATGCACAGCAAATGGAAAGTGAAAAAGGCAACATTTTTCTTTAAAAAACAAGTTATGCTATTTTATCGACTAATTTCTAATGAACAAGGTTCAGTTGTTTGGATAAGAGGAAATATGGCAGTGGCAGAGATGGACACGATTCCTAAAAAACAAATAAACATAATAATCAACAAAAACTGTTCAGTTTATAGATACAAATGTTTAATTTCTTGTTAATTTAATGCACTGAGGCCTGGAAACATGGTGGAAATTAGTTTCAAACTAAGAAGCAGAACAGAGGCGAGTTGAGGGGTCTTAAGCATGGTTGTTAATCAAAATATTACATATTCTACTGGTCTACCTGGATTTTTAAATACCACCCTAACTCAGGTTTGTAGAGAATTATAAAAAAAATGGTAAATAGTACACTCTGAGAAAAAAAAAAAAGCTGCACTTAAGGAAGTGGTGGGTGAGTATAAATTGCAAATATATTATCAAATGCATAATCCCATGAAATTTTTATATAAATCAGAGCACTGCTTTACAAATTGTCACTGAAAAAATATCCTTTTCTTCGAACTCTGTTAGCAGCTCCTGTAAAAGTGAAGCTTTTTAAAGACTGAAGATGATAAACTTGCTTGACACATATCAACATAAATCAGTCAAACAGCTTCAGAGAGTACATGAGTCACCAACTCTGGGAGAGGCATTTATTGGCTAACAAGAGGAAGGCCAACAATATGGCTCGCTCTTGTTCATATAAAAGGTGTTAGTCAGCTGCTGGAAGGAAAGCCTTGGGAACAACGGCAGCCGCTGCCTACGTTAAATTTAGTCAGACTCAGTCATCTGTTCCTTTAGTTGTCCCCCATTTTCTTATTGTTCCTTCATCCAAAGGCTCACTGCATTTTTTTTCTCTCAGATGCTCTGCATTTTGTCAGCTCATGTGCATCCAATTCCCCAATCAGTCAGTCTACATCCAGGTCCCATGTGAGTCTAGCAGCACACGCACGCATGCATCCTTATATTACCTGAGCGTCAATGTTCTAGTGGACATTTTATTATGTTTAGCTGGGAGGTGAGAAAAAGAAAATGGTAGTAAAAGCTGCTCGATGTAACTAAACAGCATGAACTAAAACCACTTTGTGCAACAAAGTGAAGAAATTATTAAAAACATGTCAATTGGAATGTTGGTGCAAAACAGATCAAATCATTATAGTTAAAGCTATAAAAGAAAAATGATGAGAAATAATTGTTATTATATTTAGGAGTATTGCAAAAAAAAAATTCTTATCCTAAATCTTCTTATCAGTAAAAATGACAAGAATAAGGTCACAATAAGAATTAAAGTAAGCATAGATTCTGACTGTACTGGACACTCTATATTTGATATTTTGCTGACCACTGATTAGGCTCCCCTTTCTCTGAGTTATTTATTTCCATTGGTTGGCAGAGGTCATACCTGCCAAGTTTGTCAGAGATGACCTGTAGGTTATTAGTAACTGTCAAAACTTTCATTCTCTATAGGTCAGTAAGCTCAAAGTCGGCACATCTGCCCTTCCTTTGTCAATGCCTGACTTCTATCAATAGCATAACCTCTTTCCAGCCTCCTCTCAACACACTCCTCTTGTTTGGACCCATATGTCTACAGAAAGGTGCCTGCGCTTTGAACAGGACTGTTGCATGACATTACGTTTCCTTTTAAGCGATTACATAAAAATTATATTTGCTTTAGGCATCTAGCGCTGTGAAGTGAATTCCTTTCTCTTTAGGTCACTTTTTCCTCATCAAAGCATTTCTAAGTCTTCCTTGATTAAATGAAGAGCAATTTGGTTCCAGCTTGTTTGTTGTGGCCTGTGTGTTTGGGTTTTCTAGTGTCAGGAGACGATAATGCATCATTTACAGCGAGCACATGAAAAGGTCAGAACCTGCTTCCCAGCATGCCGCTGGTCTGATGCCATAGTGGCAGGAGTTAAGACAGTCTGCAGATTTTGTGCAGGGCTCATGAAAAGTAAACAGTTCAGAGCAAAGAGATAACGTAACAAGCATTCTGTGATTGGTATGCTCTTAAATTACCTTCAAGCATCACCGCCTGTTATAGATTAACAGTGTTTTTTTTCAGCACAGCAGGGTGGATAAAAATCAGAAGGAGTGAGGGAAAGAGATAAGAAGGACAAATAGGGGAAAAAGAGATGGGAATCTACAGTAAAACCCATAAACAAACCTTTGACGCAGAATATATGAAAGAATGATTAAACAGCATAAGAATACAAGCATCGCTTGTTGTTTCTTGTCTTCAAATATGACCTTTAGGGTTACATATGATCTCTATAATGTTATTAATTTTACATTCATGACATCAATTATTTCTAATTATCTCATCATTATTGCACACCATCAATATGATACAGATACTCTAGTCACACAATAATTTGGGGAATATATTAGTTTAATGTACAGTCAATTAACCTTACAAGCTAATTGCACCCAAAGGAAAAGATTTTTTTCATTTAAATTACTGCTTGCAACACCTGGGTTTCATTTATTTCTGGTAATCACTTTCAGTATGTATGACCCTCATAGTAAGACAGTATTATATCACAATAATTCCTCATCACGGCTTTTCTTAGCTATTGCTATTTAAGGCATAGCTTTCAGCACAGGTAAACGTCTGTGTCACACTGAGGGGTTTGATGGCTAGATCAGAATGAGACAGCAAAATAGGCTTTAAAAGTAGAACAATCCCTCTCAAGTCAAAATAGACTTTCTGTTACAGTAAAATAATTGGGTAGCCTACCGGCATAAATATTTTCACTCTAGACAAATTGTTCCCTGTCACAAAAAAAAAACCCAGTAGAGATGAATGCATTAAAAACTAGATCAATGAGATAGATATGAGTAGAATAATATGATTAAAACAAGGACAGTTTGGGCATCGCTGCTTTAAAAGGAATATAAACATTCCTTGGTACAACAGTCAGGTTGCTACAATAATTGACTACAAAGGAACAGTTTGAATAGCTGAAAAAAATAAATAAAAATTACAATAGACCTGGAATAGCCTTATAAAGTCAATAAATTATCTATAAGGATAAGAGAACAATGGAATCTAAGACCTTGCACTTTCCTAGAGACATAGACGGACAGGGGCGGAGCTAGATGGGGGGCCAGAGGTGGCATTGGCCAACCTTAGCCAATCATTGGCCACCCCTACAATTTTTTTATGCTCTAATAAAGTTGGTAGCAGCAGTAAGTTCAGACTTATTAAACATTTACATTTTTTCATATATCAAAAATTAATATACAAATCAAAATACTAACATTAAGGTTGATATATACACAATTCATGTTCACTTCAGAACTACGGTAATTCTTGTGTTATATGGGGTAAAGAAAAAATTCTCTACAAGTCATTCAGAAGTCTTCAGTGAAATCATAGATAAATAACTACTTTATTAATAACTTAAAAAATCTATTTAATTTAGAAATTAGTGCATGTAAATATAAATTTTATGCAGAACAATTTTTGACAAAAGTAGGTAAGTAATGAAAGTGGGAAAGATGTTCGCCCCAGATATTTTGTTCTATACCTTCTACTACCTTTTATTTAGACAGCATGGATGTTTAAATATATGCGTCTATTTGTTAGCAAAGGCTGTAGGAAAGTATTGATTGTCTTTATTTAGAAAACATGTATGTTGTGCTCGTTCTTGTTGGAACAGTGTAGATTGAGCCTGAGGTTCTGGCGCCCATCCTCTTTCGGCCACTCGTCAGTGTACATTGGTTTTTGACTTGCCACCCCTTTAAAATTTTCTGGCTACGCCACTGTAGATGGAACCAAAGTTTGCATGTTAAATATTAAATGTTAAACGAACAGTGGCAAGATCACCTGGGTGTGGTAGAAGAGGAAGCTAAGGCTGCTACCAGATTTGTGAGAGAGCAGGTGGTCAAAGCCTCTTAACTTACTGCAATAGACCTGCAGTGGTTTCCACAGTACGATAAATGCTCATAGTGCAGGGCTGCATGTCTTGACCTCAAGGCTAACACCACTACTAACATAAAAGTGCAAGAAAAGGCAGGTACCCACCATTTAGAATCAAAAAATTGTTTCAGGAAAAAAAAGTAAGTGAGTGGTGGCCTAGTGGTTAGAACATTGTGCTTGGGTCTTCGAGGTTCTGAGTTCAAGTCCCACAAACTGCTGCTCTTTACCCCACACTGCTCCCGGGGTGCCACACAGTGGCAGCCCACTGCTCCCCAAGGGGATGGGTTAAATGCAGAGAGTAAATTTTGTTGCTCTGTACTAGTGACAGTGTAATGACAATAAAAAGCTGAAAAAAAATTATGATGTGAATCTAGAAAGGAATGTTTTTCCTGACATAATAGTGGTACAACTAACATGGCAGGGGCTTGGTGATATTCTGATGCTGGTTTTCTTTCCGCTGCACCAGAAACCTTAAGATCTGATCTTGAACAAGTGCAAAGCTGTTATTCTATACACAGAGCAGATCTTTAAAGAAGATGCAAAGTGATTTGTGTTCGCAATTGCACAGTCTGTGCAGTTTTTTTTGTTTTGCCCCTTTGTCTTCATCAATATGTAGATCATATAAAGGCAGGTTATGTACAAATTAATGCAGCGAGGAAAGCAATTTTTTATACATATATACCCAAAGAACGAAAATGACTGAACTAAAATAATCTGGCATGTTTATAAAATAAAACAAAAAAAAAAAACAAAAAAAACAAACAGAATCTCAAAAGAGTCTGTTATTCATCACAAAATGTTTTTTTTCTTTCTATGGGTTAAACAAGCATAACTGTACATGAAGCACGGATATGTTTTGTTAAATTTTAAATTGCGTATATCATGTCAAAGTAATGTTGAGAGGTTCTAGTGGAGATACATCCACAGGTTTGAAGCTTTATCTGCTCTTATCTCAACCAGTAGACAAAAACAGCTTTCTCATTTATTATGGTATTTAAAAATGTTTATATTTAACTTTAGATAATTTCCTCCTTTTACTATTGTACTAGTTTAGTTCATAGCACAATAAAACTATTTTTGCTACGCTATAAATATCATTACATATTATTAAACTGGTATTAATAGTATTTTCAACTTTTTTATATTTCTCATTTTAACCACCATCTCCATAGCTTTAAACCATTCTATTACAGCCACTCTGAAACTGCCAGTAAAACAAGAAGTCTGCTCATGTTAATCGGCAGGGCAAATCTATTTGCACAACATTGGCTAATAATCTCTGCAGATCAGCCGCTACCCACCCACTTGATGCAAATACTAAAAAAATGCACATGCAATTTAGCTCCTCTTATTGGGAATATTCAAAGATTAGGTCCTCAGTGTTTAAAGGCCAAGATGGATACAATCAAGTATCAGGAAACCTGTGAAAATTATTGGACTCTCTATTAGGATGATAATCAGAGGCATACCTAAAAAGACTTGTAGTAGTTGCATGGGCATAACTTGAGTCTGTAATGAGATCTAAAATTTCTGACTGCAGCATGCATCTGAGATAATTAACCAACTAGAGTATTGCTGTAGGACATGAAGATTTGATGGGATTTCTCATGAACGCTTCCACAATCTGGTGTCTGGCAGCACATTTGGGGCAAGTCCTAACAGTAGAAGTGTGTTCACTGATGACTAAGGATGCTTGTCTTGAAAGGCTGGTATATTGCTTAAATTTCAGTAGTGATTAAAAATCGCACTTTGTGGTGAAATTTGAGAAACCATTTGTAACCACAGTAACTTTCAGCTAACAGCTATTGAGCTAAATGGCTAATACTTTATATATTCTACTAATCAATCTTATTAATAATTGTTGGTGCAATTCTATATTACCTGGATGTAAAAGTTTTTGTCAGATTTTTTCAGGCTAAACCAAAAAAAAAACATTTAATACCTATGTTGGTCCAACATGGCTGTTTTTTTTTTTGTTTTTTTTTTTTAGTGAGATTGGCTGGTTCAAGCACAATGTTTTTATTAAGTGACACATTCAGTGGACTGGATCTCTTATGTTTTTCTTAATAGAAAAATGCATTGCAGAGGACTAAAAATTTTATGTCTTCCAATTTGTTCACATGGATCAGAATGTATTTTAGTAAGATGACCTCTCAAATTATATCTGGATAATGTCAGAGTAATTGACTAGATTTAAAAATGTCAGCTTTATGGGTTCAAATCTGAAAACATCAGTGGTTTGAAAACCTACAAGGATGGTTTCTATGGCAGCATTGCAGGTTAATTTCACAGCAGGTGGTGTAAGTTAGGGCAGCATTTGAAGCAGGGCTGTCTATGAGCATGCATGTTTACAGTTTTAGCAGAGGGCTGCTATGAAGGACAAAAGCAGGTCAGAACCAATCAAAGGGAAAATTAGAACAAAATAAACATGTTCTACCATCCTTCAGGGAACCAAAAAATATGTTCAGAAAACTTCCTGTTACAAGAGTTTTATAAAATATAGAATTATAAATGAACAATAGATTGGAGTCATTTGGTTAAAGGCTGGTAAGAAAAATAAAACTGTTACAAGAGGGAAGAAACCCCAGCAACCCTTTACTGTCTAGCTGAGAGCTTAATTTATCATGCAGAGGCTCAGCTGCAGTTCTTCCGTCTTTCTTATTTACACTAACATACACACACACGCACGCGCGCGCGTTCACACACACTCCCAATCTAAAACAACCCGCTTCCATTATAATTTTTATGTATATAACAAAAAAGGCAACCGTGTTACACCTTGAATCAGCTCTAGGACTCTTTTATATTATTTTTAACATTTTATATTAACTGTTATCTTTATGCTGGTGTAATAGAATAATTAAATAAGCAGATTGTAAAGGGATTTTTTTTTTTTTCTTTCAGGGGTCGAATAAAAAAAAGCCTTTAACTTACATCATGAAAGATAGTGAGCCCCTGTCCGGAGCTGTGGAGCGGCTGCTGCTGCTGCTGAGCCTGAAGATGCTTCTGTTTGGCCGACTGCAGGCACATAGTGATCATCTCGGCGCAAGCCAACATCTTTTCAAACGCCACTTCTTTATGGTTATCACTTCTGAACTGTGAAACTCTCGCAGGCTGAAGCGAATTGGAGCAAATGCAAGGGAAACAGGCAGGAGAGAGGAGTCAGACAGAGAGGCAGGCGGGGACTAAAGGATGCTCAGCAACTTTGTGTTGCTGCTCAGCTGAGCTCCTCCTGCTGGAGCTGCAGTGATTGGCCCCTTTAGGTGCGCCTTCAATCTGGATTTGATGTGTTAACTTCAGCAGGAAAAGTAAACACCTTATTGCGGCTGTTTTGAAGGAATTCAGTTATTTCAATAAATTATAGATTCTCTTGTGAAATTAGTCATTAACAGAACATTTTTCAAATGAAGTCACACTCTGCAACCAGGAAGTTCTTTTAGGATTTCAACACAAAAGGCACATTTCTGACATAAAAAAAATAAATAATAATTTTTGCTTTTTCCTTAGTAAATCCCAGTGCAACCCTTAACAAGTATAATTAACTAATCACACTATTTTGTATTTAATCTTTATTCATGTCTGCTATCAGTTATTGAAAGATGAGGATTTGAACAAGCATCATCATGAAGAAAAAATAACACACAAGACAGATCAGTAATTAAGTTTAAAAAAGTATTTAAAGCTTTGGAATTACATAGCAGGATATTTATCTACCATCAGCAAAAAGAGTATGACACAATAAAAATCAACTATGTTGTAACGAGGTGAGAAGTTTTATGTTTTAGAAATGCTTTTCTCTTTTTGTGAAGCTTGAAAATGACCATTGAGTCCACAAACCCAAACTTTATAGATGTTGCAAGAAGAAAAGCTATTTTAAAGAAAAGTAATCTGAAACTTTGAAAAATGTTTGCAATTTGCCATAAGGAGAAAAAGAAAATAAAAGAGTTTTGATCAGATGAGACCTAAACCATGCAGAATGGTAGTTGGAGCAGAAAGCTAACAATGTATAAAGACCCTATGTCCAAAGAGAGAAATAGTGAAGACAGCATCATTCTGTGAAAAACGGTAAATGGCCTTTCTTTATCAATTTTTAAGGACCCCAAAACAATTTCCACTACATTAACACAACATTAACAAACTGATGGTAGCTAGATTACAGCCACATCAGCTCCTGGAGCAGAATGACAGAGACAAGGCTGTCATACACAGGCACCACCAGGCCCTCTGACCATCAACAGTAGCCAATGGCATTATTTAACAAGTTTAGGAGAATTTGTTAGATGATGCACGAGATACTGCAGGTATGGGGAAATTCTGGGCGAGGAAATTTACAGGGTCTGCAAATTACTTGTTGCTATACAGATTCCTCTAACAGAAGCAAGGTAATCTTTAACTTACAGTAAGAGCTATAATTGAATTGTTTTGTTGTGTTAACTTTATTTTACCATAAACTAGCATAACCAAATATAGTCTATTCAAAAAAATATAAAACTACATCAATATAGTCTCAGAATCATTATATTTATAATATGAGATCATTGGCTGCTGTTTTTTTATCTCTTGCTTTGGTAAGAAATTAAATCTACATATCCAAGCGGTAAGTGTTGTGTTTTGTACTTCTTAATTTTGTCTTTTAATTGGTTTGTATTCTTTGTGTTCTCATTATATGTTTGTCTGAGTGACATGTGTGAGAGTTTATCAAGTTGGCTATGTGATAGCATTTTAATTTAAGCATTCTATCCATTGACACTGAATTGCACCCATTTGTGTTATCTGTATGGGCTCTATGCACAACACCACCACTTCCTGAATTTAAGGCATTAAGTTTAATCCAGGTGTGGCTGAACTCAGTAATCATGGCCAGACACACCTGGATTAATCAGTTCACCCAATAGAAAAAGACAGGAAACTAAAGAGCTGCCTTAAATTCATGGAGTGGTGGAGTTGTGCATGGAGCCAGCTGTTATTCAGTAGGTCAACTCTAGAAATATGCTGCCATCTGCTGGATGTTACTGCTCTAACTTAAAAAAAAAAAGAAAAGAAAAGAGAAGCTTTTTTTGTAAATAATATTCACATAGTTTCTAATTGTAGAAACTATGTGACTAACTCCTTAATTTAAATATAAACCCTCAAACATAATGTTCAAAAGGTGAGGAGAGGTGGACTCCTTTAAATGTAGGCTAACCTTCCTGAATGTGCGGTTTCACTTTCTATTCCGATGACAGCCGCTCTACAGGGAGGGAAGAGTAGAGACGAACTAATCTGTGTAAACCCAATATTTACTCCTTGTTTGACTCAAACGAACAATGTTGTATGTTTAAGTGGAACAACCGAAGAGCATTTTGGACGGAGAGTTAATCAACCATAAAGGTTGTCAACAGAAAGTTTCTGTTTGGTTCCATTTGTGAACTTTGCGTCATTCATGCGTCTAAGACACAATGGCTTCTGAAGTTTTACCGAAAGGGAACCTGAAAGAAGGTGAGTTATTGTTTTTGTTTTAATTATCCTTTAATCTGATTGTACTTTAACTTAGTTCTCCCTCCAATGTCTGTTATTAGACAGTTTGTCAGCTTTTATTATTAATTTTATTTTCACTGTAGTATGATACTGTACTTGTAAACAAGTTGATACAGATAGGTTGGATAGTCAGCTGTGACGTGTTAAACAGGTTTTCTTTTACAGTATGTTCATAAAGGGCAATGCAAGTGGAAAACTGCGCAAAATAAACTGCTTAGAGTGCAATTGCTTCCTTCAGAAAGTGGTAAAAATTACATTACAATAAGTCACGTGATGTTGTTGAACTCTTCCTGATGGTGCAGCTGAGGAGCTGGCCCTTTCCCTGGGTGAAGCCATCAGCAGTGGAGACTCTGAAGAGGCTGCTAAGCTGTGTGAGAAGCTCTCTGCTCTCTCTGTTGCAGTGTCAGTCAGCATCAAGAACCATGCATACCCTCAGGACTCCATCAGGTGACTGACAATGTAGAAAAAGTCATTTATATTACCTCTAACTGTTAAAAGTTAGTACCGGTAGATTGTCTTGTTTTTTTAACTTTCTGGTTATATATAAATAAACAAATCCTACTAAATGGGTATAATGTTAGATTCATTTAATGAGGTATGTTGTTTTCTTCTCTGTAGATTGATGGTGGGTGTGGAGGATGCCCAGTCAGAGGACTATATTCCAGTGACTCTTGTTGTTTCCTCTGGCATGAAAATTTCAGAACTTAAAGAAAAGGTAAAAAAAATAAAATAAAATAAAAATGAAATCATTGCTTTCACTTACTTTGGTCATAAAAATATCACTGTAGCATCTAATCCATGTGTTCATAAACATTGGATTTTTCTTTATATTTGTCGCAGTGCAACTGCAAAGTGTTGCTTTTTTGTGATTTTTGTTTTTTTTATATGGTAATCCAACAGAAAGTGACTGTTAAAAGAAAGGAAAAGTCTAGTTTTCTACTTCTTGCTATTAAAAACAATCAACTGTGGTGTGTATTTGTATTCAGCACCATATGTATCAGTAAGCAGAGTTGAGCCATCTTTTGCTGGTATTATAGCTGAACGTCTTTTTAGATTAGGTGATATTTTGCACAGTCTTAAAAAAAAAGTAGATAAAAATCTTTTACTGGAGAAAATCTGTACAGCTGACTCCTACGCCTCAGATTATTTGCTAGATTATTCATGTGTGGATAATGGGCCATGCTATTACATTAATGTGCATTCCATTACTGGACTGGTTTTACGTTTAAGGCGTTTTCCCTGCTTTAACTTGTACCCCATTCGAATCTTGAGGCTTTTGAAGCCTTAAAAAGTTTTACTTCCTGGTTTGCCTTGTATTGATTCCCATGCATTCCCTCGTGTATTCTACCCAGCTTTTTCCTGCTGTTAAAAAATGATCCCTTCATGGTTTCATAATAGAATACTGTGTTAAGGCTGCATGCCGTGATTTTTTTTCTCCGTACAATGTATGTTTTGGCATAAAAGGTTACATTTAGGGTTATACTGACAACACCCTTTTTTTTACATGTTTGTAGCCACCTGCTGTTATGACCTACCCCCATGTAGGTTGCAAACACAACATCATACATTATTCTTTCAGCCATGGTTTCTTCTTGTCCCTTTCAATGAAGGCTAGAAGACTATCTATTCTGAACTCTTGATCTCTTTTGGTTCTCTAAACTTCCAAGGGGTCTCTTTACAGCTTTAAGTTATTAGTGACCTATCTTTTGGCCCACTGTCTTCATGATTACTCATGGTCTCCAGCCAACCCTCAAGACCTTTACAGAACAGCTGTATTTGAGTTAAATGACCCACACATGCACTCCACTGGGAATAGGTTTAACTGGATCTAGTTAGAGGTATTAGATCAAATAGGACAAATAAAAATGGATACCAAATGTTTGACATTCTTATTTGTAAAAACATTGTGGTATTTGTTTGAGGTGTGCAATGTATCAAAATATAAATGTTTGCAATACTGCAAATGCAGTAGACTGCTTTGATAAAATATTTGGTAAATTGACACATGGTGGTAATTAAAGTGGCATATGCTCTGCATATCAATTGAAACTTTAGCTGGTTCAATGGTCTCAAACTGGCCTTGATGCACAATATGAGCATATTTTTCTTCCTGGAGATAGCTCACAGAAAAAAAAGATTATTTGTAAGAACTGAAAAGAAAGAAAGGAGCCATCAAATTATGTGTTAATGTAATCGGCGTCCTAATCACAATTTTTCACAAAGCGCCACAATTATGTATTTTCCTTGCATTGCACAGCCCTAATATCTTAGTTTCGTTTCACTTCGACAGTAAGCACTTGTTTCAGTTTGTCTATTTTTAGCACAAAACAGCAAGTTCATGGTTGTAACTTAACTTGACTACTGTGACACCCTTAAACCTGGTATGTGTTTATTCTTTTGAATGTACATTTTTTGCATTCCATGCTGTTCCTTGATCTTCCCAGATCAGCCAGGACTTTGGGTTCCACCCAACACTCCAGCGCTGGGTCATCGGTAAACGCCTAGCCCAGGACCAGGACACGTTATACAGCCACGGCGTTCGCAAGAGTGGAGATCAGGCTTTCCTGTTTATCCTCTCTGCCGATGCTGCCCATCTCACACGGCACCAACACAATCAGGACCAGGAACAGCAGCGTTTGGCTAGTAAGTAAAGCAGTCATCCGTACTGCAGTGACATAAGATGCTTTCTTGTCTTCTGTGCTTATTATTTTCTTTATTCTATTTTTTTTTTTACAACAATTCAGCAGACAGATGGTTTAATCCTTTTTTTTTTATCTCCAAATTAGATAAATGAAGTTGCTAAATACTTTGGCATTTTTTGTGGGCCAAACTGAGTAAATTTGAGTTTATCCAACCAAATCCTGATTTGCAGCACAACATATTACATACTTTAAATTTTCTTATGCTTTGATTGCTCTTCTTTCTTATGCTTTGATTGCTCTCTTTCAGGTATTGTGGAATCTCTGCATTCTATTGAGCTTCAGCCTAGAGGGGTGGGTGTTGCCGAAAAAAGGGCTCCTCCTCATATTCCTCCAAAAAACATTCCTACTCCCAAACCTCCTTTGCCTCCTAAGCCTCAGGTAAGAATCTAAACCATGTAGAATCATAGGTTTGTTAATGTCTGACATTTAAAGCTCTGTTGAAAAATTTGCATACAGTACATGGACATGAATGTGATAGCACAGGGGTCTACAAAGTCTTCCAGGCCAAGGACCCCCAAACTGATGGCGAGATGGAGCAGGACCCCCTAATTATATATATTGTATGAAATTGTATGATATCGGACTGGTCCTATAGTCAGTCTATTTCATATGGAGTAATGTAACAACAGTAATTTCACCCTGGGATTATTAAAGTATGTCTGATTCAGATTTCTGGTTGATGGGACAGGTGTTGTGAATGAAACGGTGCCCAGTTTGAAAGAGCTCCTGTGTGTCGCTGAATCTGTGCATTGATGACTGAAAGACATCTTCTGCCTCCATTTATCTGTTTACGTCAGTGTGTTGAATTCATGTTGATGTGTATTTAAAGACATTTCAATTAGTGGAAAACATTGCAGGGTGGGATATATATAAAAAAAAATAAAATAAAAAAAAAAATCAAATCAACCAAGACTTTCGTGACCCCCATGCAGAACCTCCATGGAGCCTCTGTTGAAGACTTCTGTGATAGCAGTTTGGGGCCTTTTAATTCTTTGAATAAATTGTGCTTTAACAATTTAAACTTTTTGAAAATACATACAGACTGAAACAATTATATATACACCCCCACTTTAATTTATTTTGAGCATCTCTTAATGTCAAACCTTAAGTTCTCAGAGTTTCCAGTTAAAATCCTGGGTTCTTGGGGATCCTGGGTTCGAGTCAGAGAATGTAAGCTTAAAAGTGTGTTTCTAAACAGAACATGATCCTAGACATACATGAACATTTGTTTTATGATAACAGAAGATTAGATAGACTTTATTGATCTCACAGTGGAGAAATTCAGTTGTCACATCGGCTCAATAGTCTAAAGGGGGGAAAAGGTATATGGGATATATAAAGTGAGTCTATATATATATATATATATATATATATATATATATAT
>NW_015150758.1:213714-256521 GCF_000732505.1 Cyprinodon variegatus
CTTATACACATTTGGCGTTGTACATTAAAGTGGTACCAGGAAAGGAACAACAGTGAGGTAGTGAGGTAATTATAGAGCTCTGGAGCTGGTGTCTCTTATTTAACAAGAAGAGGCAAGTAGTTAAACCCTGGACATGCGCCTATTGACAATTTGTGGAATAAGACTAAAAGATGAGTTCATGTCAAAAAATGACCAGACTGATTCAACTTTAACCATCCTTTAATATTTTTATTCTACCAAAACCTTGTATGATCAAGTTTGAAAAGATTTACTGGTGTAAATGCCCATAGAGTTTTTATCAATGTCTCAGTGAAACTACACAATGATTCTTGTATAAAACTTTGTATAAAACTTTGGTCGTTCTGAGAATGATATATGCAAACACATGACTGTGGAAAAACGTTTATGCTGAACTATATTGCCTTGTTACTATTACCCGTAATAAGATTGCATTGGAGGTTGTAGTTTGAGCTTCTATCACCAGTAGACACCTCAAACTTACCCTTTACAATAACTATAACCGTCTATGAAAAGCTCTACAGCCTGCTTTCAACCTTCAAGGTACATGTCAAATGATAGTAGTGGAAATGGAAGAACACCAATTCAACTGTGTGTACTTGTGTTTAGGTTGGCTGGAACTGTACGCTGTGCACGTTTCTTAACAAACCAACTCGTCCTGGCTGTGAGATTTGTGGAGCGGAAAGGCCACAGGACTATGAGGTGCCAGACGTCTACGAGCCAGACCAGGAGGAAGTTTTGCGTATTCAACAGGAACAGCTGGCCTTTCAGCTTTATGAAGAAGTACCTGATGCTCACTAATAAACTGACAAATGATTAAAAAAAAGTGATTTTTTGTAAAAGTGCTAAAAGATCCACATCCTTTTTGTAACCATGAAATATAGGCTCAGGAACTGGAACGTCAGCAGAACTACATGTACCTCTTGGCCACAGAAGAACAGAACCTCATCCCTAATACTACAGAGACAGATTGCCCTATCTGCATGTCTACTCTACAGCCAGGAGAGGGGGTTGTGCTAAGAGAATGTCTTCACACCTTCTGCAGGTTTAAGAGAAAACGTTTTAGTGGGCTGGGAGGTTAAAAAAACAAACAAAAACTAAACTTTAAATAGTATTAAGTGACTTCCTCAAGTAGATATTTCATTCAGCTGATCGAAATGTGCACAGTTCATGCGTGTAGTGAGTGGGTTTTATGTGTTCCTTTAGGGAGTGTCTCGCAGGGACAGTCATAAACAGCCAGGATGCGGAGGTGTGCTGTGCAGACACGGATTGTGAGAGCAAGTTATTGGACAGAGAGATAAAAGAGGTGAGCATAAGTCAACTCAAGTTGAAGGTGAATAGTTCTTCTAAGTATAACTGTTTATGTCATGATGTAATATTATAAACAAAACAGCAAAAAATTATTGGAATGAAGCCAATTTATTTGATAAGAATTTAGATGATTTCAATTTAATTAATTTCATCCTAATTTAAATTTTGCCACCGCATGGTCAGTTGTTTGAGGTAGTCGTAACAGTCTTAATAGTATAGAGATTTGCTGACATGTTCAAGAGTACTGTACTGTAGGGTTTATGGTGCTTTTATGATTCAGTTGCAGAAATGCACACCAGCAGTCGGTCCCAACAGGAATTCAATGAAGTCGGATTAAATTAATTTACTTTGGGTTTCTCATCCCCCAATGTTTAGTGTTTGGCCTCAGCATAGGGGAACATCTAATAGCATTAAATCAGATTTAGGTATTAGGTCCATGGACCAAGGGTTTGGATTTCCTCCAAAACTTCCTCTGTCAACTTTTTTGTGTTTGACAGAAATTATTGGCAAAAATATAGACGTAAAGAAAGAACCATGTTAAAAAATTGCTCACACAGCAGTTAAAGGTATTATTTAAGAATGGTTGACGTTAGAAATTTGTATATCATAATTTTGAATTGCCTTAAGTAAAAAGAAATATTTAGCAAAAATTGTTTTAAAATTTGTGAAATAACCAACTTGCAGTATGTATTGTAAAAATGGCAGCGTCTTGCCCCTGCAGTATGGTGCAACTGGAAATGTTTGTGCTCTGTGGTTGTAGTTTGCAATCTGCACTTTGATGTCAATTTGTAGTAAGATTCAAGATTAATCTTCCTTATTCCATGAAAAAACATGTAATGTTTAATTCTGGGATTCTCTCTTCAGCTGCTTACAGAGGAGGAGCACCAGCGTTTTCTAGAGCTGCGTTTGAACATCGCAGAGAGCCGCTCCGAGCACAGCTTCCACTGTCAGACCCCCAACTGTCGAGGGTGGTGCATCTACGAGGATGATGTCAATGAGTTCCAGTGCGACCTCTGCAATGAGACCAATTGCCTTCTTTGCCGAGTAGCTTTGCAATCTTGACTCTACAATATTTTCTCTACAATATTGGAAGCAGAAGATATAATAGATTTTACTAACTTTTTTTGTAGGCGATTCACAAGGACATGAACTGTAAGGACTACCAGGATGACCTGCGCGTCCGAGCTGAGAACGACCAAGCAGCTCAGCAGACCAAGCAGATGTTGGAGGTTTGTCAGCCTTAAAGCCGAGTAAAGTAACTGAGGGTGTCTTTCTAAATCTGTGATCACTTAAATAAATGCACCAGCAGTGCATTTTTTTTAAAGGAATTATTCAGAAGTGTTTTTAACAGTTGAATATCTGGAAAACTTTCAAGGAAATATGATCTTTGTTAAATTAGATTGATACAAGTTCACATTCTTATTAAGTTCCATTAATGACTTTAATTTTGTTCATGAAATAAATCATGTGATTTCACTTTAGCCTTACATCTGGCAAAGGGATTGTTTTACACTTTTTTTTTGTGATGTTTCAATATATACATTTTGAATGTTGCCATTTTCTCATGTGGGCCTTGCAAAAATCTGAGCTGTTAAATGACACTGTTACCGTAGAACATGCTGCAGAATGGAGAAGCCATGAAATGCCCAAGGTGTGACATCATCGTCCAAAAAAAAGATGGGTGCGATTGGATCTGTTGTCTGATGTGCAAGACGGAAATCTGCTGGGTCACTAAACAAGCTCGATGGGGACCAAATGTAAATATCACTGCACATAAGCGTAGGAAGCAACACAAACATGAGTAGTTAAATCATCTGGGAGAGAAAAAAAAAATGTTTTTGAGTTATGCATCTAATTTTCTTTTTTATCTTCTTGCAGGGACATGGCGATACATCCGGTGGTTGTAAATGCCGGGTCAACAACATGGCTTGTCATCCCAACTGCCAAAACTGCCACTGAAGCAAAAAAGCACTTATTAGTTCAACACGACTCAGCCTTAACACTGTGAACTATTTGGATTGTATTAAGCAGCGGATCCGCATTACTGCATTACATTTTTATACACATTATTAACTATGATGGCACACTAACCATTGTAGGGAAAGGGAAATGGCATGCATCTATCTACAGCTAAAGATGCTAACTGTCAAGACCATGAAAAATACCTCACTGAGAGTTCCTTCATTATCATACTTTTGATGATCAGTCATGTGTTGTAAGATTTAACTTTCAGCTGTTTCATTTAAAACTATTCCCTCCAATAACCAGTTTTTGTGCAAACAAAAGGTAAAAAAAAAAACACATCTAAACAGACTCAATTTAGGGACTTTTATTTATGTTTCTCCTTTAGTTTTTAATCATGGCATATAATATAATCAAAGATTGACTAGGATGAAAGTATTTAAAATTGTAAGTGGTGAACATTGGGTGGGGGGGGTCATTCTACTGTGTAGACCGAGGTGAAGGATGCTGTTTACGTTGGTTACTTTAATTGCATTTATTCATAGTGCATATAACTTGTTTGATTGCACTTAGGGAGTTTTAAGTTTAAGGTGGTCTTCAATTGTTTAGATGATCAGCAATGACAATGAGTTTCATAAGATCCAATCTCTTCATTTCTTTAGTGTTCAAACCTGAAGATCTGAAAGAAATATATTGCACATTGTGTTATGTATCCTTAAAAGGTGTTTAATTGAAGTCTCTTTGATTTGTCTTGTCTTTACTCAGGAATCGTATTTTTTTAGAGTGATGCTTAGAATGACATTAGTTAAAATCTAAACTCTTAAGTGTTGGTTAAGCTTGGTTGGGTGGGTTTTGTGTTCTCACAGCTTAACTGAAGAACAGTGCTGCCTTGGAACTTCCCTTTACATTTTGCAATAGCATTTAAAAATGTCTGCGATGTTTATGTTGTAAAAATGTTCTCATCCACTATGGGGACATTGCAAAATTAATTCTAATAAACTGCTATCACTTTGAGAACATGCACTAATTGTTGAATGGGACACTGATCATACTCTGACAGTCTGACACATCTGACCAGTTTACATCAGAGAAAAAAACGTATTAAAACAATAAAATCCACAATATGGATGATCTTGCACAACTGTGTGGCTTGGTTCTCAGAATATTTGAACGAGGTAGGTTCATGTGTATCACCATGCATCAGATTGAAGTCTCATAACCTGATTTATCTAAATTCTGGCTTGACTACAGTAAAGGAGATGTGCACACGTGTCCATATTGTGCATATGTTTGTTTAGAGACTATAAAAATGTTAATAGTTTCTCCAATTGGAGTATACATTTTTAACGTTTGGCATACCGTTAGAACATCATTCTTGGCAATGAGGAGATACACCCACATGCAGCAGCTTATAAGGTTAAATATTTACAAACATCTGAAACTTCTCGGCTCAGTCCCTGCTTTATAGCTGATCAGGATTTTTTTTATGCATTTTTCTTGTGAGATGTGAGCAGCATTCAGAACCAAAATTTTTTTTTTTTGGCACAAAATGTCATGGTCTTACAAAAGCATCTTGTATGTTACTATATATATTTTATATATATGTAATATTTATAACAATGAATTAGCTTTTACTTAATGTAATTAGGTTAAAATAAAAAGTAAAAATATTTGATATGTAATAATCTTAAAAGTATTACCACAGAAAATATGAAACGGAATGAAGGATTCACACGAACACAGCAAACACTTTCAGTCCAGTTTATTATATCAAGCTATTTTACAACTTAACATTAGTATACTAGCTTTATTATAACAAAATAAACATTAAAAGGCATATACACCACTTAGTGCAATGAAAATAAATACCACCGAATGTGGAGCATTATACGAACAAGTGATCCACAATACTGATCAACATGTTTTGATGAGGACATCAGGTTACCTTCAGTGTGATTGGGAATTTATAGTCATTCCCAGATGTGGTTTATTATGTAGATTGTTATTCCTTTAAATAAACTGCATATACAGGTTCTCTTAACATCATGGGGAATTTTGATGTTTCTTCATTTAATAAATATATTTTACATTTATGTAGGTGATCCACTACTATTAAAAGAAAAAAGACAGATTCGAGATAACGCAACTCAATCTTTCATATCACCATTATTTAATTTTTTATTTCTTGGCGACTCTCTTATTGGAAAAATATGCAACAGATTGAACAACATGAATGCACTGAACGCCCAGGAACCAAATTCACCATGAGTGACGCTTTCAGAGAAAGAGCAAAGTATGTTTGAAAACGAAATGACATACCTGAAATCAGATATAAACCAAGTGAATAATAATGTTATTGCCCTGTAGAGATCATACATGTAAGATTTTTCATTAGACATGAGCCATTTGGAAAAACCAGAATGAGCCTTAGGCTGACATTTATCTGCCATACCCTTCTGCGTTAACGCACCAGAATTGGTTAAATCAGCCTCTTCCAGATGCATAGCTCAAGAGGAACGTGCTACAGAATCCATGCAGGAAGGCTGTTGAGTTATCGACAGATCCTATCAGCGATTGTAGGCAGAATAATGGCCCTATGATCTTAACCAAGGCTTTAGCTACTTTAGGTGTAAAATCTTTTTAATAGCTTTTAATGCAAGACTGAAATCTACAACAATAAATTGAGCTTAAATTATAAGCATTTTTTTTAAATAACTACATATAATTTGATCGATATTGTACAAAGCTTAAATTTATGAAATAAAGTGTCATTTTTGCCAGCATCTAAATGTGTAAATGATTCTGCCTTCCGTTTATTAAAAGTGTAGTTTTCATTTTATTCCACTCTCCAAAGGCCTACTTATAGGATAGCACATTAAAGGCAGACCAGTTGTGCTCCAGCAGTTAAGAGATTCTTCTTATTTATGCTTATTTACAGTAGATTACTTCTAGATACCTGGCAAAGGCATTAGTGATTATTTGAATTACTCAAACTAAAGAAAAAGAGGACAAGCCGTTAGACGGGATGTCTAGTAGGAAATATTTTTAAGACCAAGATGTATGTAAAATGTATTTGTGATTGTAGTGTTATTTTTAAAATTGTTATAGCTTGTTAATACAGTTATTTTGGTCATTCTTATTTATATATTAAAGATTTTAGCTACAATCCTTATTTAAATGCATAATTAAGGTTGAAAAAGGTTTTAAAGATGCTCCACATATAGTGATACATTGAAATGTTAGAATTGAGAAACACTTTTTACATTTTAAACCCTGGAGGGGGCAAATAAACTAAAAGAGTAAAATAACTACCCTAAATTTGCTTCATGTTCCCCTAAAATGAAATACGTCTAATTCTACAGATGGCTGATCAAGCGAATCCTTAAGTTGGTCTCAGTAAAGATATCAAATAAGTAAAACAAATGGGTTGCGCCCATACATTCAAACAAACACACACACATTCTCTCAAAGTTGGCAGCAGTTTCAAGTGTAGTGAGTCAGGCTTTCAGCATAAATCTCAGTGAGCATTACGGTAAATCAGACATCCTATAACAAAATATAAATAAACTTTGATTACGACACATCAATGATAGTCCTTGGAAATTGTTTCTTCATAATAACATGGATTCATTAGGGAGTGCCAGCAGCTTTTAAAACTACATACCCTTAAGGATAAAGTGTGGTGCCTTATGAGATCCTTTTAGAGGAGGCTGTTTGTACATATTCTTGATGACGGAGTTAACATGTTCAACTCAGTCACTGAGCTTAGCCAGTCCAGAAAGTGTTAAGACTCCAAAAATGCTTCTTGAAAAAGACCCACCAGCTTTATTTAGTTGTAGACAAAAGTTGGCAGGTTGGCTTTAAAAGTAGTTCAAGGAAACAAGTCCAGCTTGGGGGCCCACTCCAGAGCTGTATTAACCACAGCAAGAGCCGCTGCTCCTAAAGCCACAGTCAGACCCATTACTGCCAATCTGACAAAGCGGCGGGCAGTTGAAGGCCGTGCAACAGTCATGACAGCGCTCGCTGTCGAGCTCTCCGGAGAAGCTTGTTTTTGTCTGCGTCTTCGGCGGAGAACTGCGTCTGGCCGTTGTTGAGTGGATGCAAGCTCAAAGTCCTCAAAGGTAGAAGACGCCATGCTTAGAAGGAAAATGGATACATTAAAGGGAGAAAAGGGAAATTGAAAGAATTAATAAAAGAACAGCAAGTAATGATTGTGAAAAGCAAAAGACAAAAAGTGTGATTTTTAATAAAAAGAAGAAGCGGTCATTTAGAAGCAGAGAAATGATAGACTGCACAAATGGCCTGTAGATGTAATGTGCTTACAAGCGTCAACCCTAAGGACTTAAGTACCTTTCATGGGCAGCTGCTTCTCGGGCCAGTTCAGAGGGAGGAAACTGGACAAAGAGGTCTCCTGCTCTGCTGATCAGAGTCTCGTATGGCAGATCCTGAGGAATCTGAGACAGCAGGTGATGGACCATTGCCATATCACATTCACAATCCAACACCTCGTCCTCCCTGTGCAGCACAATCTGCAACATTTAAACAAATAACACAGTTTTGAGGGACCATCAGCACTGAGTATCAGAGCAAAAGTCTTCGAGGTAAAGCAATTTAGCACACAATCATTAAAATTCAGCACATCTGCCTCATTTCAGTTACATTTTTAAAATCATCAACTGTTATTTGAAATGTGCTGGACAGAACCAAGGGATGATACACCTAGAAAATGAGCCTATTGGACTAATTTTAGTATAACACTGAGTACTTACAGCGTAGTGGCCCAATATGCTGAAAAGTGCTGGTGAGAACCCTGTATTATACTAATTCCTGACAGCCATATTGATTTATATTGTATGAACAGCTCTTTGATTACCAGAATTATTTCAAAGGTGTTTTATAAATAAAGGGGCATGGAGTATATATATTGTTTGTTTTTAGTTATTTGGATTACAGCTTACAGCTGATGAAAAGGCCAGAATTCCTTTTTTTTTTATTAGAAAATAGGAATAAAAAAAAAAAAAACATTTTCCTAACTAAGGTGTTTAAAGTATTTAAATGTATTACTAAAGTAGGAGTATAGATATTACCAATGTTCCCTCTAACCTGTGTCTTTGTCCTATTGTGCCCTGCTTGGGAATTCTCAGTGCACAAAATAAATAAAAAAAAAATAAAAATCTATGCAGTGCATAAAATATAAAACCAACAAAAACTAATTTAATTAGACCAATTAATTTTTTTTTCTGTATCATTTTTAATCCATTTATTATTTGTTTTTTTCAACCTAAAACCTACAGTGAAAAATACAACTGTGAATCCAACAGGAAGAAGAAAAAGTGGCGGTTCAAATTATTGATCAGTTTAAGATTCCAGAACAATGTAACTCACTTTTTTTACCTTCAAAATTCAAGAACATAATGAAGCAAAACCTTAAAAGAAAAAAAAAAAATCTGCATGTCCTCACATACGGTGTCTGCAGCCCTTAGATATGAAGAGCTAAAGATCTCACAGCATGTGGATATCTCTGCAACATTGCAGGCATGCAGTGCTCATTGTGATTTGGTTTAATGAATCGTATCAAAACAGCCTCCAGAAATCATCTTGAAGCGGCATATTTGGACAACCATTAAATGGTAAAAGGACAGACATGAAAAATCTAATTTAAGTCAGATTTGCTCATATTCTAGTGACATTAAATTTTTATTGATGGATAATGATATGCTTTTACTATTATATAATTTATCTTAGTAAAAAAGCTAAAACGGTTTATTTAAAATTACAAAAGATGCAGGAATTTATATTATACTTCAGCACAAGTTTCATTGTGCAAAATGTGAAAAAGTTTTAATGTGATCAAAAGGTTATGTCTGAAACATTTAATGTCTCATTTCTCCCAGAGTAGAACTCTTACATATATCATACTACATATCTCATTAACAAGTTGTTTTAATCCTTTTTTATTTTAAGTGGGCTAATCACTTAAATTAGATGTAAACTAATGGAAATCTCTGCCGTAATCTCTTATTATTTTAATAACCTATATAACTTGCTATGATGCCCGGTTTATAACAGGTTTAACGTTGGTGTGAGGCCTCGCCGGGCACATCTGATGTTGCTCTCAGTGGTCCTCAGTGCTCGGACACACAGAAAATTAGAGGGAACATTGGATACTCATGTTTAAAAACACTATGAAAGTAAGAAAAAAATGTCATTAAGGACAAAGGCTTAAGAACAGAGCCTATACTGCATCTAAACATCCATTAAAAAAAACAGCAACAAAAAACAAAACAAAAAAAAGAACCTGCAGACCATAATCTGCACACCATAATGACTGAATGATGAATAAGCAGATGTGAAGGGTCTTGCCTAAGGACCCACACTGGCAGCTCATCCCCCCCAGCTGGGATACAAACCCTTTCTGTTTGCAGGACGGGTTACCTACCACTTGAGCTAACCAGCCGCTAAAGATAGAAAATAGATATTTTTTGGGAAGAATCAAGAACAAATGGGGCAAAATCATAAAGTTGGGAAATCTTTTTGTATCCAAATCCAGCTTTAAGGTGCATTTACACAGAGACTTCATTACACACAGGTGGATTCTATTCATCGTCATCAGTCATTAAGGTCAACATTGGATCATTTAGAGAAGCTCACTGAACTTCTGGAAAGAAGTTTGCAGCACAGAAAGTAAAGGGGCCGATTCATTTTGCACGGCCCACACTTCAGTTTTTTTTGTTGAAAAAGTTTAAGTTATACAAATACAAGCTGTTCTACTTTATGATTGAGACCATTTGCTGTTGATTCTTGACAAAAAAAAAAAAAAATCTAATTTTATGTCTTTATGTCTTGAAGCCTGAAACGTGGCAAAAGGTTGAAAAGTTCAACGAGGCCGAATACTTTTGCAAGGCACTGTAGATGTTTAACCAAGCTCAGCCAGGGGAATTTGCAAGGGCATTGAATTTAAGATAAGAAAACCGGAAAAGAAAAGAGAAAAAAGAAAAGTGCAGGGCAATAAAATATCTATAAACAGTAGACAGTGCTGTCAAAATTAATGATTAATCCAAGCAAATAATAAAAACTTAATAATCTAGGCTGTCACCTTCCTTAACTCTATAGCTAATAACGACTATGTCAAATTTCACTTTGAAGGAGCCTCAGGTCATCCCATTCAATGACCATCGGCCTGTTGCACTGACTCCTATCGTGATGAAGTGCTTTTAAAGGCTGGTTAAAGAATACATCGTCTCTAGTCTCCCCCAACCATTCGACCTGTTCCGGTTTGCCCACCGACAGAGCCGCTCCATGAGGACGCCATCTTTTCTTCTCCTCACCTTAACCTAGCACACCTGGAGGAGAAGAACACCCACATGCAGATGCTGTCCCTGGACTCCTGCAGTTCAGCTTTCAACATCATCATCCCACAGCGTCTGACAGGCAAACTGGAAAAGCTGGGCCTCAATACACCTCTTAGCAACTGGCTGCTAGACTTCCTCACAAACAGACCTCAGTTAGTCCGGGTCAGAGGATCATCGGGGCTCTTCTTCCCCCAACAAAAGACATTTCATTCAAGTGCTGCGTGACATCATCAATGACCCCTCATACCCCCACCATGGACTGCTCTCCCTGCTGCCCTCTGGGAAGAGGCTTCGCAGCATCCGCTGCAGGTCCAGCACATTCTGCAATAGCTTTTTCTCCACTGTCATCAGACAGCTGAACTGTTGAAAAAAAATCTAAATCAAGTCAGACTCTGCATCACACTGATGACACCAAACCAAAATACTGCATATTTGCACCATATATATTTGTCTGAAATGCTCTGAACTTCCATATTAATGTGTTTTTGCACCATGTTTCTTTCTCCCACACTGATCTGATTTGATCACTGCAGCACTTTATGTAATGGAAATCTTCATTTCACTGCTAAGCTTCTGCTCATTTACTGTCTTAAAGCTGTACAAAATGAAATTTCTTTTTGTATAAACTCTGTTTTTACAAAATGACAAAAGTATTTATGTAGCAAGTCATGCACAAGGATCCCAATTAAGTAAAGTTTACATTTAGAGACTACAGAGTACATTTACTGTACAATGCAAATGTATTATTTTAAACGGGACTGAAGAAATGCTCAAGCAAGCAGTGATGGCAGGAAACTTACCACAGCAGCAAAATAAATTGGCATCAGTGGATGGCAGGCCAGGAAGAAGTCATACAACCGTACAACATGGCGGAAATCTGAGAGCACATGGCCAAACCAGGTTATCAGCCAGCTGAGAGCGAAGACCGTGCCCACTTCAGCCCTGAGAATTAATAAAAGACTTGTAATGAGATAACTAAATAAGCGAGCCTGAGATAATGTTTTGTTTGTCCGACTATAGCTTTGTTTCCCCTATAAAGTGTATGCCATTTGATACAACAATCAGACATTGTGAGAGAGAAGTGAAGATCAGATAGAAAGGGTGAGTTAAAAAGGCAATTTATGGAATCAACCGGCAGAGGAAAGGATTTAATGACATGTTGCTTACGGTCTAAAGTTAAGCCATCATAATAGGATCAGTGTTCTTTAAAGACTACAGTGTCTTCATTTAAAAGCATAAAAATATTCTAACTTTGTGCATATTGATGAGCATTATATATATCAGTAAATTTTACCTTTTAGAAAAAGACATTTCTTCTGTTTTTTTTTTTTACAACAGTACATGGTAATAAGGATTACAGGTTAGCCTTTGCAAAATTTCATTCAGAGCTCAGTAAATTCCTACATTTAAAATGAACCGTCTTTCTAAAGGCAAAGCAAATGTATTTAACCATTTTTCTATTTATTTTCATTTATCTAAAGGGAATTCCTATTTTAAACAGTTTATTACCCTCTCATTTTGATTACTGGAACATCTTTAAGGACCAGTTGTATGTAAATTTAAAGAGAAACTTACTGCTGCATGAAGTCATGCACCTCAGGGTTGACCTTTTCAATGATAGGCATCAGATAGTTAAGAATGTGTTTTGTGTTGTCCATCGTGGGGTCCATGAAGTCCCTGTAAAGGGGGGGCAAAACAAATAATGTAAACACTCATGATTAATTGCTTATTAGATTAAAATGTGTTCAACCCAATTAATTGATCATGTCTGCTTAAGGCTAATTTATACTTTGAAACTAGGTCGTATGCGTAGGCGTCGCAGTGAATGCAGAGGCGCCCCTCCGCAGACACTCTGCTGCACCTTTCCCAAATTGTAGATGACCGCAGACAGGAGGCCTCTGATTGGTCAAATCTACATCCATTCTACACTATGCGCATTTCCTGTTTGGTATCTTACCAGCTTGTTTTGTCTGTATGACCGGTATTGCGGAAAACGACTCATGAAGTTGGACCAGCTAGAAGAGTGAGGTGCGCTCTTCTAGCACTTGCATCCCTCATTCGCCCTCATGTCCCTCCGCTGTTGCACAAACTTGCCCCCACTTCCTCCCCGCCTCGGTCGTATCTAGACCCACATCTACTTCATGATTGTCCGTCTTGCGTTGTGGCGTGGAGTAACATGGCGCAGACCACGCTTCAATATTTGGCATAAATCAAAAATATCTGTGACAAGCTCACTGCGACACACTGCTGCGGGGAGTAGAACCAGCCCTTCAGAAGGAGTTTACTTTAGTGTCGTAGTGTTTGTGTCGTCCACTATGGGGCACAGCTGTTCATTCTAAGCAAAGCCTCACTGGTATTTGTAAATAGAAGTAATGTCAAAGAGGAGTGTTTCTAGAGCAGCAACATGAATTGATCTACAGTCTGGTCAAGGATTATTTACACTTTTTAATGGCAACATTGCAGATACACTTTATGTTGTTCTGTTTGTAAATATAAACACTAGATAAACCCCAGAATTCTTTTCAAGTAAGCAAATTGTAAAAATATTTGGCCCTGCATAGTATGGAAAAATCTTCTTGATACTAGAGAAAACTCACTTTTTAAAGGAAATAGCCACTTCTCAAATACTCTTTAGTCGATCATAAAGATTATTTAAATGAAGTTTATTTCATCGATCAAAAATTTGCATTCCTAATATGAAGTCAAATTTAGCCTTTAAAGATAAACCAAACACAATAAAACGCTTTTTGCAGATACCTGAGATGATGTGTGGAGAGTTTCTCTACTAGAACAGTTGCCAGGCGTTCTCCAACGACTAACAAGAAGGTGACAACAATGTCATGGTATCCTTGGTAGTAGTGCAGCTGCGGATTACGTTGCAGAACCCTCAGGATTATGTCAATTAGTTCTTCTTGAAGGCCTTCTCTCTGCTCATCTGGCATACCTGTACAAGCAAATTACAGATGAAATACAGCCGTAGGCTTTCACATAATATTTGGCAGGACTCTTAATGTCACAACATGCTACCCATCTCTGTTTTTTCCATAACTAGTTAGATTTATTTGAGTAACTTTAAAAAAAAAACGCATTAGAAATAATTATACTTTACCATTCTTTTTACTTTTAAATGAGTGTTCTTGTAAAACTATGCTACTGTTATTTGAAAACATGTATGCTTAGCCTTTCAACTGGTTTTATAAGTTATTGATATAGAAAATTGCTTTTTCTACCTCTATTTGTTATTTAGTAATCATGTTATTTAGATTTTTTATTTTATACTTTGAAATCCCGAATTTTAATGATAACTTTCTCTCTGATGCAATATTAATAAACATTAGAACAGATATTACCTAGAAGTTAAATAGCCAGTTAAATTACTTTTTTTACTCTCATTTGAGTCATTTCTTGGACGACTACTTTCTACTTTTACTTGAGTAAAAAACAAAATCTTAAAGCAGTGATGCTCTTACTTGAGTAAAATGTTAGGCTACTCTACCCACACCTCTGCAAAGCAATAGGGAGGATGATAACTTTAAAAAAATAAAAAACAGCTAAATGAACAGAGCCTTTTCTGTACAAGTAAGAGCTTTCAGGCTGTCTCAAAAGGAAATTGTCCTAAATTTAAATAAATAAAAGTATTGGAGAAAAACATGGCTATTCATAATGACTGATGTAATGATGGTGGCATAATGTGGCTGAAATATTAAACCAGCATTGATTAAAAGCAGATATTTCTTAGCCAGCAAATAAGGGTAAAAATGTTGCCAGATTAGAAATGTCTTTATCTTTGCTTTAATGACAGTTTTTGTTGGATTTAACCATGTTCCTAATAAAAGCACGCTACAAAGGCAGAGCTTATATTCTAATTTGCTGCACACTACTCACCAGGTGGAAACCTTCGCAGAGAACGCTGAACATCTAGCAAGACCTGGTTGTAGTCCTTATCGTTTTCCCGCTCTACTTTTCCTGGAAAGGACATATTTGTATTAACATTGACACTGTGTGGGGGAACTTGTACCTGTTTAGAAAGTAACAATGCAACCCTTAAAGGTCTGTGGGGCAACTGTAGTTGCAAGAGCAATTTGGAGTCTGTTGCTACCAGTTGGTATTGAAGCAGAGCTGAGAAGAATACATTATACAGCATATTTTTCTTAGCTTTATTTTTCCTGCAAACTCTACAAAAGAAACAGTAAGATGACCCCTTACTTTGTAGAAGCACTAGTAAAATTAGATAGATGAAATAAACAGTACCAGGCTCTTGGTCCAAGAGGTGAGGGGGGATGTTGAGGAGCCTTGGCCAGACCTGACGGCGTAACTCATCAGTCAAGAGCCCCCCCTCACTGATTGCCATCCTCCTCAGCATTGCTACATCCACTGGATCGACACTCAGGGCCTGGGTGATGTCTGCGATTTTCCGTTTCCGCCTGGTTTCCCAGTCTACTGAAAGAGAGCTCGGGTTAAGTTTAAGTCTACTTTTAGCGGTACAGTTAAAAATTAAACAGCTAACAACTATACTTTGGGGAATTGATTGCATTTAAACAGTATATATGTGCCCTACAATGAATAGTCAGCCTCACAGCTTTAAATGTAACTTTGAATATTACACTGTTTTCCATTTACCTTGTCTTCCATTCATCGGTGACGGAGCCCGATCACTTCTAGCAGAGTTCATTTCGCTCCTCTTCTCGACGCGTCCTTATTGCAAATCATTTCTTCCCATTTTCTGTTTTCTCCATTAGCCTGCCGTACATGTCAACAAGAAAGTAACTAGCCGTTGTTTAATTAGCATTAGTAGCCTTCAAAATGTCACGGCCCTGGACAGTTCTAATGCTATTGTGTTAGCTGGGAACACAGCTAGCATCACACTGCTCTGGTTCTGTAAGCCATAGCTCTGCTAAGAGAGCCATTAGTGTTTTATACCCTTGTCTAAAAGAGCTATAAGTTGGAGCCAAAGGACCGCTTCACGTTTACATTGGCGGCGGAAAAAAAAAAAAAAAGAGATAGACAACCAAAAAAAACAAAATAAAGACATCAGCTAAAACTGAGGAAAAAAGTAAGTACCTGACCAGGATCCCACCGAAGACCCCAACAAGGAGCAAAAACAAAGAAGGCGCGAGTCACACATAAAACACAAAACCAAAAAATGAAAAGAACAAGAACCAGGCAATAAACAATAAAAAAAGAAGAGTGAGCAAAAGAAGAAACCACACAAAACCTCAGGGCAAAGAAACACCAATACAAAAAAAAAAAAAAAGGAGCAAAAATACTACCCAAACCAAGACAAACAACACAGGCAAAAAGCATTAACGAACAAAAAGAAGCAGATAAAGAGGACACAAGCCCTAGAGCCGCAACTGCCGCCGCAAACAAAAAAATCCAGTAGCATTAATTAAAATAAATAAATAAACAAGCGGAAAAAAAAAGATAAAAACAAGAAAAAAGATCAACACAAAAAAAATACCAAACACTAGTAAATAAAATACCTAAATATCCACGATTACACGGAAGACACAAAAAGCAGACAGAGAAACATAAAAATATCAATAACAAAAGAACACAAAAACAACGACGAAAAACAAAAAAAAACAAGGACTTAACTTCAATTACAGTAGACCTATGACAACAATGAAACACAGGATAAAGGTTACAAAGTAAAGCGTAAAATAGAAAAAAGTAAAAAGGGGACAAAATAAAAAATAAACCAACTGCCAAAATTTCCTGCCAACAAAAAAAAGAAAAAAAAAACAAAAAAACAAAAAATAAAATCAAGAATTGGTTAAAAAAAAAAAAAACAATTGCCTTTAATTGGTTGTTAAAGAATAATCAATTACAATCAAATCTCTCCATTCTACTCTTCATTGTTGCAATGTTCAATCATTTTTGCCTGCGAGTTAAATTACACATTTAATCTCACATTTAGTCTGGTTTATCGGGGAAGTCTTTTAAAGGAATTGCTGCAAAATAACACAAAGAAATTAAGTTAAAGGTTAAAAATAGTTACGTTATTATTTTTTCTTAGAAAATCAGTGATAAGAACCGTGATGAAGTTAGTTTTGCGTTGGATATTCGACAGACATTTGCTTCTTCTGTTTGTCGCATGTCTGTCGAATATTGAACGTAAAACCGACTTCAAATGACGTCATTTTCAACATCATGGTCCCCAGAGGCACGTGGAATCGTGTTTTTTCCCTTTTATAAAAAAAAAGCAAAGCGAAACAAATAAAAACACTCACAGTAAATGTAGAGTGGGGATTTGTCAGCCTGGCTTTGCATATGAACCATATGAATAAAGTAGAGCCGCTCTGAACTGCTGTTATAAACAGAAGAAGCGCCACTTGACACCCGCTCAGTGCGGAGCTGGTGAGTTAAAGGAAAAATTACAGCTAATCAATCTTTCTTTTTTTCTTTTTTTTACTTGGCTGTATTTTATTTTTAAGCTAAACAATTCAGTTTTGTCTCCTAAGATTGTCTTGTCATATTAAACATTGGTTTTCCCTGCTCTATCTTTATATCAAAACAATCAGTTGGAGTTCTGGTGATATTCGGTGAATAATATCTGAGTCATGCTGTGTTCACGAGGCGTGGTAAATTATTTCTGATGAAACGAAAACGAAAACTAGCAGCAGACATTTAAAGGCGCGCCTGCTCTGCTGGCGCAGTCAGAATCACAGACAGCTTCCGCTGAACTGGACCTTTCTATATTTTTACTAGTTCATTTCTTTGATATTATTCGTACGGAAATTTCAGTAAAGGTGAGTTTCATTTCATAATGGAATTTAGGAAATATTTGAGATGCGATTTCTAATAAAAGCTATGATAATATCCTTAACTTGATGATGCATTACAGACATTGAGTGAACGCAAGAGTGAACGCAAGAAGTGAGGAATAAAGAATAATATTTTTCCATCAGACGACGGTTCAAAACAAGTAGACGTTTGGGTGGTTTAAGACATTTTTATTTGTTGTTATTGTTTTGAAAACTGGCATCCGTTTCGAGAGAAAAAGAAACTTACAGGGACGCGGAAATGAGGTTTCGCCACTAGAGGGCGCAGTTTCCCCTCTGCTGAAGTCATTCGATGAGTGCTGCTCGTCGCTTAAAATTGTTTTTTAAAAATGTTATGCGCAAGAAAATGTTATAACTCAGTTCTTCGCAGTGTGAGTATTTAATGAAAAGTCATATATTTTCCTGTCAAACGTACTTCCATTTTGCTTTTAAACTGAAAGGCAAGCTGACAGTTTGCTTTTATTTCCTGCTTTAACATAAACAATGATAGTATCTCTCTCTTATCTGACTGCAATACTCTCTTAAGCAATGGAGCCGTTTACTGATTGTAATGTTTTACAAGGAAATCCAACTAATCACATTGCTTTTTTTTTTCTTTTTACCATTTTGATATGGGATTTATATATTTTTACTTTCTTCCCCTTTACCTAGAAATCAGCAGTTTCCTCCTGAAAGACCATGGAAAGGTTGACTTCAAGGTCAGGGAGAAGAGGGCCTCTAAATGGTGAGTTCACATGTTAACAGTGGAGTAAACATGCACACACCCATACAGTAGTGTTTTGCAGCAGAATTATTACTCCTTGGATATTTTTATATTGTGTCGTGTTAAATTCATAATCTTTGTTTTCAGTTCAACTTAGTTTCTTTATATAGTGCCAATTTGCAACACAGAACAACAACTAGTGTTGCGCAGATGCCATTTTTTGGCCCCGATACCTGGCTGTGCAGTATCGGCCAATACCGATAGCCTCTGTTTGAAATTGATGTGTGTGTACTGTATATATGAAGAACTGCATACTTCTTGGATGTAAAATGATTGCCAGCATGGCTTTGTCAAGCTGCTGCCTACCTTTGTGAAGCAGGAAAAAGACTAATAACTGAATCCAGTAGAACTTTTTATCGCCTGCCTGGAATGGGTGACAAGAGCTGAATAAACTTTTGGCTCTCAAAATGGTATCGGTGCCCTGTTCGTCGTTACTTACCGATACCACCATTTTAGTGGTGGATCGGGGCCCCAGCCGATACTGGTATCGGTGCAATACTAACAACAAACAAAAAAGGCGTAGAAGTAGAAATATGTAAATGTCATGTAAATCCCTTTATTTTCCCTCTATAGGGAAATTCACTTTTTTAACCCATCCCCTTGAGATTGGTTTAACACACTAGACCAACACTCCCCCATATCATCTATATATCATCTCAGAAATAAACTCAGATAACGTCTGAGCCGTTATTTTAATTATATCATTATTTGTATATATGCCTCATATATGAGGGTTGTGACAAGCTGCAAATGAGGCAACCTATTTGCTTTTTTTTCTTCAGCAACATTTTGTTCTTGCATTTCAGCTATACTGTCACTAAGTTCTCCCTTTTGTCCTTTTTTCGGCCTTTTGGTTCCTTGGCTTTTTATTATTAGGTTTCCATGTTGGAATAATATTTTGCACAGTACTTTGTGGGATCTTGAAAGCTGGGCATTTTGTTTAAGAAAGTTCAGAAATGATCTCTAATGTGTCTGTTGGATTTTTTTTTAATAATAAAGATACTATTTTCTTCATTTATACACTCTGAATCTATTTTTACTACTATTAAATCAAAACATTATCTATTGTTTAATTAGATGACTTGGTGGCACAGGATTTTATTTATGGATATGTGAGTATAAAAGGTTGGATCCAAATGTAGAGAATTTTTGAGAACTATGTGTCATTTTACTTTCATTTCACAACAATTTCATGTTTGTCTATAAGATAAAATGACCCCAGAAAGCATAAAGTTTGTAGGTGTAAAGAGAAAAATCAGATAAAAAAAAAATCAATGTTTGTGAATGAAATTGAATGGTACTGTACATGCATTTCCTTTTCACTTTTATTATTTAGCCTAACTATAGTTTTTTCTTTTTTGTCTTTCAGATATCGATACTGGTCAACATGGAAGTGGGTATGGACAAAGAGGACCAAGACGAGGCGGGTTGCAGGGAGACGGAACAAGTGAACAAGGGGTCAGAAGAAGAGCACAAAGCCAAGGAAATAGCCAAAGAGATTCAGATAGACAGAGAGGAGGAAGGGGTGGACATAGAGGAAGAGGTGCAGACAGGCAGAGGTTTGGAGGAGGCAGAAATGAACACCCAGGTGGAGCTGAGAAGCAAGGAGGAGGAGCAGCAGGAATAGGTATAAGGAGAGGAGCGCCCAATGGAGACCGAAGGGAAGGCGGGGATGAGAAAAAAGATGGTGCTGGCCCTCGTAAAATGGGTTATAAAACACTGGAAGAACTCTCGCAACAGGAGCCATCTGTTGTGGCTATTACTCTTTCCTCAAAGCCTGGCTTTCAACTCCTGCTTTCTGAGACACCAATGAGACCGGACCTCATCCAGCTTGTGTGCCTTGCGCTTTGCAAAGCCTTCAGTTCAAGGACGGACAGAGGCACCCTGCAGCACCTGGCTGACATCATAAAAGACTCAAAGTTCCTAGGTACCACCCTGCTTCACTATGTGGGAGGCATGATGTCTGACTCCAACCCTAATCGCAGAGCACAATACCCGCACCACCTGGAAAACATCCTAGCCATTCTGTCAGAGGTAACTGTTGCTTGAGATTATGTATCACTTGTTTAGGAAAAATCCTTCATTGCAATTGGGTAATGCTTTAATGCATTTGACTGTGTAGAATACTTGCACCTAATAAAGTGTTCTTCATCTATCCTTATTAGGTGGTTAGTATATTCCCTGCAAGCTCTGTCAGTACAGTGAATATGCTAGTGACAATGCTCCAAGCCTCTATCAACACCCTGAGGGCATCCGGTATAGACTTTCCGCCTAAAGTGGAGGAAAAAATGGAAAATCTGAAGGGCTTAATAGAACATCTCCAGGAAAGATCGAGAAAGGGTACCCTGCGCACAGACAAGGACTCATATTCTCTTCTAACTAACGCTGATGATAACCAAGGTGAGACTTTCTTAAGGTATTTCTGATCAAACGATTTTCTAAAGAAATGTTTATCTTGGTTAAGAGAGTGAAAGTGCCCACATTTTTACTAAAGGTGAAGCGCAGGATGATTTCAGGAACATACCACTCTACCCAACTCCTGAGGAGTTCCAGCAAGACCACAGGCCATTTTTAAGGCCCAACATCACTTCCCAACGATACACAAATACCCACCTTTACCTCGACACACACTTCCGGCTGCTCAGAGAGGACTTTGTGCGACCGCTTCGCATGGGAATTCAACAGTTGCTCCAGAACCAGATGGACGCCGGAAGGAACGATAATCCAGCGAAGATGAGGCGTTTCGACGACATTCGTGTTTATTACGACACACATCTGGTGGTGCCCAAGTGCACACAGACTGGTCTCGCCTACATTGTCCAGTTTGACGCTGAGCCACTTAAGGTAAAATTATTGATCAATTTCACCTGTCAGATCTAATAATAAATAGATTATCAAAAAAGACTGCTAACACTAATTTATTTCTGTTCTTGCAGTTTGTGCGCTGGCAGAACTCCAAGAGGCTGCTCTTTGGTTCCCTGGTCTGCCTGTCCTACGATAACTTTGAGAGCTTCTTGTTTGCCACAGTTTCTGACCGAGATCCCAAAGATCTAGAGAAAGGGCAGGTCCAGATTACCTTTACAGAGGAAAGCAGACTCAAGTTGCCCAGAATACAGGTGAGGCAGAGCAAACACTTCAAGCAAACTGCCTGAATCCTAAGAAACAAATACAATTAATATAATAAATTTAACATTTTCCGTTTTTCATCCACAGACTGATCAGTTGTTTCTGATGGTTGAGACAACAGCATACTTTGAGGCCTACCGATATGTTCTAGAAGGCTTAAAGGAGCAGACTGAGGAAGATTTGCCCTTTCAGAGGTAAGAATGTTTCTCTATGTGTCGTGGAAGATTTTTTAATCTAATTGCGCGCTGAAAACCTGTTGATTATGTAGAGTATGTCTGAGTAAATTTAGAGAAGAAAATGTGCATGTCATGCCATAAATATGAGCTCAGTGGTTTGCAATTACAATGCATGACATTACGAATTCCCCAAATTTTAAATAACCCTAACCCTAGCTTGACTTTTTCTATTTATGTGTTGCTGGCAAACATCACTAAGATTTAAAATTAAAACCATAAATATGCTTCGGTTCTCCTGTAGGTATTTTAGAATCATTTCAGTTTGAGGTTTAAGTGCAAACAAATCTTTGTACCATATGGAAGAATGTCACAAAGCTCAGATAATCCCTTACTCAATTTGTAACAAATATAGGTCTTGTAACATTGTCTATTGTTTACTTGTGATATTGTTTGTGTATTAGCCAATGCCATACCTACAGGTGAAAATACATATTTGTACATCAATGTGAAAGTCAATTTCTTAGCTACATTTCTTACATTAAAGGTTATTGTTTTGGACAAGATGAATCTCCTGCTGTGGTCAGTGATGCAGCAGATGTGAAGAAGCCTCTGACTGATAATCTATTGTTACTACATTATGAAAACAGTGGCTTATGGATATTGTTGTTTTTCATAAGCATCCTCTTAGCAAAATAACCTCTATCAGCTCCAGAGCAGCATGTTGTTTAACCTTGAACACCCACTGTTTCTAAACCAGCTATACGAACAGATTCATGTGGGTTAAATGTTTTTGTTCACAACAGATTTATGGAACTTTTGAAAAATCTTGCGACAAATGCTGAATGACCAAAGCCAACCTGCACAGGAGGCACTCTGGTTGTCATTTTAATGTTGGTTTGAACTCTTCCAGATACATTGTAGAGTGCTCCACTGATGTGCAACCACCAGCTTACCTAAGAAGAAATGATGTGTATGACCTCTCCCCTGTTGCCAACCCTGAACACAAAAGCAGCATAAAGCCCTTTAAAAGCCTGGATCCAGAGGCCTGGCCTGACATGGAGGAATTGGGCTTGGATGTGTCTCAGATGAAAGCCTTTCAGCTTGCCCTCACTAAGGAGCTGGCAATCATACAGGGACCCCCTGGCACTGGTGAGCAACCGAAAAGATTTTGCTTAAGCCATAATCCCATCTGTCATAAAGAGACAAATATTGAACAGACTTTTCATATTTGTACAAATCTGGAATCTTCTCAAAAAAAGCTGCCAAAAATGCTCTGGTTTCATCCAACAAATAAAAATGTTACTTTACTTCTTGATGAAATTGTTCTCAAGATTGCTGTCCTAGATAATGTAACACATGAATGTGTCTAAATCCATCTATTCCTTGTCTGCTCTCGCTTTTAGGAAAAACCTATGTTGGCCTAAAAATTGCTCAGGCTCTGTTAACCAATCAGGAGCTTTGGAACAGCATCAACCCAGCTCCAGTGTTGGTCGTGTGCTACACTAACCATGCTCTGGATCAGTTCCTGGAGGGTAAGCAGTAATAATGGAATCAGATTTTTGTTTTCCTGACTGCCTTGAATGGATCAGTAAAGATTTATATATAAAAAAAATAATGTATCTAATCTACTCACAATTGTCATTTTTGAAATACAAATATATCTGGCCTCAGTTGTTTTTAATTCTAATCTTTTTCCATGTAACATTGAGGTCTGAGCCCAGCACCGTAGTAAAATGTTTAGGAATAATAAAGCTCTTTTCCATAAGGTTGGTTTGCTTTGGCTCTGCTTCACAGGCATTCATAAGTTTTTGAAAGATGGCATTGTGAGAGTGGGAGGTCGCAGCAACAGTGAGATCCTGAAACAATTTAATCTGCGTGAGCTGACCCACTCACAAAACTTCAGACGTACACTTCCACCACACCTTCGTACCGCTTATAATCAGGTGGGCTCTTACATACTTGAATCTACAGTGCAGGGGCATGAAACACAAGATAAAGAAGTGTTCAGTGAAATTCACATCTTATTAAATCCTTTACTTTTCCTGATTTAAAGATCTATAGGCAGCTATGTGAGGAAGAAAGGGCCATCCAAAGCCAGGGCATGAGGCTTGAG
The DNA here is from genome assembly GCF_000732505.1 of Cyprinodon variegatus. NCBI lineage: Eukaryota > Metazoa > Chordata > Actinopteri > Cyprinodontiformes > Cyprinodontidae > Cyprinodon > Cyprinodon variegatus. The sequence goes on from NW_015150758.1 coordinate 237,321, forward strand.
TGCTCGCTTAAAGGTGTGATGCGGGAAACCTTCCTCCAGAGGTTTATTTTAGACACACATTGGGATAGTCTCAAATGCCTCCCTGTAAGTTAATATAAAACATTTTTTTTTCCTTACAAGTCTTTAAATTAAAATAGGCAATCAAACAAAACTTGAAATGATTTTTCAGATGGAGTGCAGCACTGAGAACTGGAACAGAAAGAACACAAGTCTGATAATGGAGTGGTTGGGTTTGGGTTCAACTAATTTCCAGCAGAGGGAGCCAGAGACTGCGAATGAAAACCAAGGTAGAGCTTTTTAATTGTGAAAATGATGTGTAGTTATTAGGTAACTGGCTTTACAACTTGTTTAATTAAATGCATATAAGTTCCAGAACATTAAAATGACCATAAATACCTCAAAGAATTTCTGTTTAACAGTAAAAAGAAATTAGCAATTAGTAAGAAACTTTACAATGTCTGTATAGTAAAATATATAACACATAAATACATTGTTAGAACACTATTCTCTCTGTCAAGTTGATGCATTTGTTATTGCTTTGTTCCTCATATTAGTTATTTATATAAAAGAAAATGTTATTTCATTTTATTACATTTGTAACCTGGGACCCAAATTATTGTTTTTCTGTTTCTCCTATATTTTGTCGCGTTAACTATAGAAGAGGAAGCGATGGAGGAGGAAGATGAACTCATTGAAATTGCAGAAGAGGCAGAGTTGATCCAAGCAGAGCGGATGATTGACGACGGCTGGACAATTGGTCCCAGAGCTGGCAGAGATGACAAGAAGAAAGAGAATTTGGAGGATGGTGTCAGAGAAATGGAAGAACTGATGCTGGTTATGAACCTGGACAACGTTGATGTGCGGGCAGAGCAGAGTGGAGAAGCCTGGCAGGTAACCACGCTATGGCATTTTATATGCAGCATTGTCAATTTGCAAGAGTGCTAATTAACAAATACAGCCTGAATAAATGCAGAAATAAGTGTGTAATGCAACTTTTTATACAACAAGTTTAAAAAGAGGCTAAATAAAATGGAGAGAAGTAGGAATCATAAAACTCTGCTGTTCCCCAATGCCAATCGGTAGCGTTTTCCATAAAGTAAGGAGGGTATTTTCTCTAAACCTGCACATCCCATACATACATATATAATCTCTTGCTGTATATCAACAGAAAACAATTATTTTTCTCATATATATTAACTGGCATGATAATGATATTTAATTTTAGCCTATAGAACAGGACAAGGCAATTAGCAAAAGTGTGAACCCTGTCCCTTACTTTAGAGGTGTGCATTATCTTGTGTACCGTCCTGCTCTACAGCGCTACCAGCAATTACCAACCACTCAAGGGACCCTTTACCGGTTTAGTACCATTTTTTCATGCAGGGAATTTAATAATTAAGTTAACTTTTAAAGTTTTTTTTTTTGTAGCATTAATTAAACACAGCAGTTAAGTGTGATTTTTGATAAAACCTCACGGTTGCAGCATGATGTACTTGCAACAGCATTTTTATTCTGAATACTCCCAATATGTTTCCCTTTGTCAAGAAGGTTCCTGTGTGATATTTTCTTTGCATTGTTATTTATAATGGCTTATGATACTGATTTTCAAATTATTCAACAGCATCCTGATTTAACTAATTATTAAAAACAGCTTAAGTATCAACATAACTCAACATACACTACTTTTGACTTGTCCAGATGCAACGGGACCAGAGAAAAAAGATGAAACACAAAATCAGAAAAGAGATTGGGAAGAGCTCAGCAATGACTGAGGAGGAGGAGAGTCATGTGTTTGACGTTTGGAGTCTTAATCTGAAAGACAGATGGAGACTTTACCGGTATGTCTACATTTCTGATTAGATTTCTTTTACTCACTGTTTTTTTTCTTCTTTCACTTATTTCTGTATTTTTCTTTTTTGTATACTATAACTACCCTCTCTTTGATTTTTTTGGGGGGTTCTATTTTGCTTCTTTGTTTCTCAAATTAAACTTATGCTGGCAGAAGAATTATGCCATTAGAATTTGAAGAGTCAAACAATCTGAAATATAAAGTGTCCCCCTCAGAGCTAAAATTTAGCTGCAGCCCAGTTTATTTAGAGAACAAGACAGATCATTAAAACCAACATATTTCTGTTCCTACAATTTGGTTTTAGTTGTCTATTATATACTGCTGTCTAGAGTACATTACATTCATTTGTAATGCACTAACAAACATTTGTTTTTCAGTATTTTGCAATATAGTGTTTTATAGTTAGTTTTGCAGCATATGATAAACATTCTAATTGCATAGCTGCTGTCTGATTTTCCACCAAAGAAAACATTTAGTTGTTCCAATTAACGTTTTTCCCAGTGGATTCATGCTAAAGATGTGCCCCTTGTTAATTTCAATTTGCAGGGGCCAAATCTTAAGTATTCATATAATTTCCATTTTTAATGACCAACATTGGACATGCAAATGTATTATTAAATGTTCAGAAAGCCTTACAAGACAAGCCCTTCACTTTGTATCCAAAATTTAAGTTGATCTTTTATCTGAGTGCAGATATTGTTTTTGAAAGGTAATTGCAGTGATCCTAGAGACATGTAGTTGTAATGTACTTATTATCATGATGTAGTGTTTTTAATTCAGTCATCTTATAATAAATATAATCTCTGTACGCTGTTTAATGTAATAATTGTAAAAGCAAAGCCAGGAGCAAATATGTTGTTCAGCATGTATGATCTTCTTACTGATCAAGAATAAATACCCCACAGAAAGACAGAAGAGCCAACAAAACACAATTTCCAATAATATTGTACAAAGTTTTTGTCAGATCTTCTTACTGTTTTTTTATTTGTACCTTTGTCTACATTTAAATAAGTTTTAGCCACAGATTAACTGTGCGTTCCTGTAATTGTCTGTGGTATCAAAGTCATTTACCACTTTATGTAAATTCTGACAGAGCACTCACATTTTAACTGGTCGGTTTAATTTCTGTAAATGGGCGATTTAACTTACCGGTAAGTTAAATTTTTTCAAAAGGTGCATCTGTAAATGCAAAAATGAATGTCATCATTTATCTGCGTTATGAATAGTTTTAAGAACCTTCTTTTTTCATACACATGGATTATACCAATAAGAATGTTGTTTTTAATTTCATTTTGTATTGAGACAGTATTAATTTAACTTAAATAGCCCTAATTCCAAGTTTATTCACTGTGGACTTTACCTATATGAACATTTAGGAAAGAGCACTCAAATATATGATAATTTTTGCTTTTAATTTTCTCCATCCTGACCAAACTGGCTGGTTTAAAACCTCAACTAGGCATGTCTTTTGTTGTCTCTGTCTAACCTAAAATAATTTGTAGGTATCACCAGTTGTAAAAATCAGTGCAATATCACTTTAATCAACTCATAGAACACTGGTTCAGCTGAAAAGCTCTTAAATACACGCATTTACATTTTGTCTGCTTGTGTGTGCAGGTTGTGGGTTACACGCTACAGGATAGAGCTCCGAACTAAAGCCCTAGAGTCTGAGCAGGCATATCAAAATGCAGTGGACAGACTGGCTGATGTTAAACGGCAGGAAAACCTTCATGTCCTCAAGAAAGCAACGGTATGGAATTATTAGATTGATTAATTGTTGGAACGAATATTTATGATATTTATTAGGAATTAGTTACTTAGCCAAGTGTCTTACACTAATTTTATTCTTTTTTAAGTTAAGCTTCATTGAATATCAGATTTGACATGGTTTGAATAGCAAGCTGCCCCCCCTTCCTACTCTGTCACATCTTGCCGATTTATCCAGTTTATGCCTGACGTCCCAGAATCTTCTAAAACGCTGACATATGCTTGTATTTTTTCAATTTTGGGAATATGCATAGAGTACTCATAATGAGTCCAGAACTTATGTCCAGCGACAGCCTAACTTAAATGTCACAAGCCAGTGTCCCGAGGGAAGGGGTAATGCGCCCAACCTGCATAAAAAGATTTTTCTAATCACGGTATTAACCTAGTTGCTGTTTACCACCTGCCAAAAAAACAAAGGATAAATAAGAAGTAAAAGAAAGAAGAAGGTTTGCAGTGGCAGCAAATTCATCATCATGTCTGCTACGAAGTTGGTTGGTCGTGGCTCTGGGCGTGAATGCAGGGAAGATCCATCACACTCACCTTCACTCTCACCCTATGATGGGGATAAAGTCTGGAGGAGAACTGATGGTTTCCTCCTCTAAACCACCTTTTATACCAAAACGCTGCCAATACACCATTATACAGTAGCTGTAAGTTAGAAACACGTTCAGCGGTCATCTGGAACACGTCAAACATTGGAGATAAGTTCTTAATAAGGTACGCATAAGTTATACACAAGTTAATTGTAGGTTTTGGATTAAGTAGACACCATGACTTTTGAGTAACTTACACTTAACGTATGTCAACATCAGATAACTTACCTGTAACTTATAGTCCACATTTGAGCATATGCTGGCGTATGTCGCCATTTGTCAGCGTGCTTAAGCATGTTTCAGCATGCTCAGAACTTTTACAAAACTGATCCATAATTTATCCAACTTTTGCCAGCGTTTTTGCCAGATTCTTTTACAAGTCAGGCATACGCTGGCTAAATCGTCAAGGTGTGACTGGGGCTTAAGGGTGTGAAGTTTTAATGAAGTAAGATGTAGTTGGCGAATACAGTCTCACTCCCCTTTCGTCACTAACTGACATGCAGTGTTCACCACTAGTTGTAGCAGGAACTTCCTAAATTGTTTCCATGAGCTGTGCAGCAAAAACTTACCACTAACCCATCCCTTACCCTAAACGTAAAGAAAAACTAGTAAACATGTTACCACACACTCCTAAAGCTGCCAAACTGACTTTGCAGGCTAAAGTAAAATAGAAAATTGTCACGTGATACAATGTTTGCAATCTGTCATTTACCCTGCACTTTAAATGCTGACACGAGGGGGCTTGGACGAAATAGGAGTGAGAATGTGGTAAGTTGGATGTGTGATTTAACAGACTTTTACCGTTCTGTCTAGGTTATCGGCATGACAACCACAGGGGCTGCAAAGTTCCGTAAAGCTCTGCAGGAAGTACGTCCATGTCTTGTAATTGTTGAAGAGGCTGCAGAGGTTCTGGAGGCCCACACCATCACTACTCTAAGCAAAGCCTGCCAACATCTAATCCTAATCGGAGACCACCAGCAGGTATGAACTCTTGCAAAAATTCAGCTATTTTTCAAACAATTATAAATTTTACATCTCATTAAACCAACAGATTTTCTTTGCTGGTGTGCAATATTACCAAACTGCTATTAAAGGTTTCCCATTTCTATGTCTGGATGAAATTTAGTTAATAAAGTATCACAGGGATTTATTGTATTTTTTTCTATTCCCTATGTTCCTTGAGGTATGGCAAAAGATAAAACTATAGTAAATAAAAGAAAATTAGCTACCATTACTGGAGACTGAAGAGATTAGTGAGGAGTGATATTCTGGACATCAATAGACTATTATACAACAACTTGTCAAGGCCTGCCAAGCACATATGGGCAGGCAGCCTGTCTAGCAATCTGTGGCATGTGATCACAACTACACAGAGTTCTATCACAAGTCTAAATATTCTGTCCTGATCTCATCTTGCTGTGTAACTTCTGTTTGCTGTAAAACCAGTATTTGCATATATTACCCTGTTTATTCACGGCTTTCAGCATGTGTACGGCTAAATCTAATATACTAACCGTTTGACTAAAAAAAAATCAGGAGGATAAAGGACTAATCATGAAGAAAGTTACTTCTTTATAATATGACCATGAATCCTCAAGCATTCTTTTAAATAATGTAACAGGAAAGATATCATGCTGTTTCAAATAAATTCTCTTTCTTTGCAGTGGATTAAAACTATTGGGCATTTACTTGAACTTAAAAAAAATGTTTGTTATAGTGTTTTGCAGAAACCAAACTTGAATACATGTTTGCAAAGGAAAGTGCATCCTACTTTCCAAGGAAAATAAGTTTGGCATTGTTGTGCTATTAATTAATCACAGGTTTGGTGTTGAATAGAGCAGAACACAATGCTTCACATTTTTACTAGAATGTGTCTTGCCTCCTCCACACCCCTCCCACACACTTTCACAATCACACTCTGTCCTCTAGCTAAATTAGGTTTGCAAAACTACACACAGACAACATTACTAACGCACACAGACAAAAGATAGGGGGGTTAAATACATTTTCTTACATTCTATATGTGCTGTTAACCACACACAAAATTAATATCAAATCAGGTGAGAGACTAGATTACTTCACACTTTTATTCAGGGAGTTTCTAACTAAATAAACAACTTTGAAGATTAATCACTTTTAGATGGATGGATGGATGGATGGATGGATGGATGGATGGATGGATGGATGGATGGATGGATGGATGGATGGATGGATGGATGGATGGNTGGATGGATGGATGGATGGATGGATGGATGGATGGATGGATGGATGGATGGATGGATGGATGGATGGATGGATGGATGGAGTTGCATGCAAGATTTTATGCTTAAAAACAAGAAAACAAAATTCATTACAAATTCAGCCAGATAAATCTTGATTATATTTTTAAAATCATTTTCATGTATAAAACCAGAACCTGTAAAGACTTAAAAAGGCACAAGCATGCTTACAACAATAAAACAACAACACCATATTATTTGACATTTAAAATACATTCCAAATCTAGGAAAATACTTGATTACCAGGATAGTTATTAACAATAAACTGTTATTTGAATTAAAGCATAAAAATGTATTTTGTTTAAAAAAAAAAAAAAAAATCCAAAATAGATTTGAAAATTTATTCAGAAAACAATAACAATGGGATTAAATTGAACATGCAGCCCATCCAAATAAGAAAAACCTGGTTAAAGATGCTAAACTGATAAAGTTGTGGATGAAAATAATACAGAATCTAACGTTTATCTAAAGTGGTGTTTTTTATATTTTTTTATTATTATTAGCTGAGACCAAGTGCCACTGTTTATGAGCTTGCAAAAAACTTCAGCCTGGAGATGTCTATGTTTGAGAGGCTGGTAAACATGGGACTGCCTTACGTCAGACTCAACTATCAGGTTTGTTTGTTTTCTTGTCTTTTTTATTTTTTATTTATTTAAACTTTTGTGTTGGTAAACACAAAACTTTGTTAGTTAGAAGAACTTAATTTTGAAACACATATTTAATCTCAGTTGGAGTTTGTCTTTTCATCTTTTTTATGTGTTTTGCCCCTCAGCATCGTATGAGGCCAGATATTGCTTGTCTTCTGACCCCACACATTTACTCGGAGTTAGAGAACCATCCGTCTGTGTATGAGTATGAAAACATCAAGGTGATGAAACATTTTATCTCATGCAGTTATTTTAATCTGCTTCTGTGATCAACAAAGACCTGATCCCTCAACAGCTGTGCTTTTGTTTTCATTGAACAGGGCCTGAACACAAATCTTTTCTTTCTGGAACACAACCACCTTGAGGAAGAGATCAAAGATGGAAGAAGCCATCAGAACTCTCATGAAGCAAAATTTGTCGTTGCTCTGTGCAGATACCTCCTCCTCCAGGATTACAAACCAGAACAAATCACTATACTCACGACCTACACTGGCCAGCTTCACTGTCTGCGCAAACAGATGCCTGCCAGTGACTTCTCAGGGGTCAAAGTACACGTGGTTGACAAGTATCAGGGAGAAGAAAATGACATTATTTTGTTGTCTCTTGTGCGCAGCAACCGGCAAGGAAAAGTTGGCTTTTTGAACATTCCCAATCGTGTCTGTGTAGCTTTGTCACGAGCCAAGAAAGGCCTTTACTGTATTGGCAACAGTGAGATCCTGAGCAGAGTTGAACTGTGGAGTAATATCTTCCACACCTTGAGGGAGAAGGAGCAAGTTGGGAAAGCTCTGACACTGTGCTGCCAGAATCATCCAAATCGACAGGTCAAGGCTTCTTCTGCTGAGGATTTCAAACAGGCGCCTGAGGGGGGATGCACCCAGCCTTGCCAGTTTCGTTTGGATTGCGGCCATGTTTGCCCAAGAGTCTGTCATCCCTATGACCCGAAGCACAAGGAGTTTAACTGTACTAAGAAGTGTGAGAAGATTTTATGTATTCATGGGCATAAGTGCACACGTTTGTGCCATCAGACATGTCCAACAAAATGTCCAGTAAAAGTTGAGAAGATCATACCTCAGTGTCATCACACACAAATGGTTCCTTGCCACCAAGAACCAGACACATTTATTTGCCAGGATCCTTGCCAGAAACTGCTTCCCTGTGGTCATCCCTGTGATTCAGTCTGTGGGAAACCTTGCAGCACCAAGTGCACAGTGCCAGTAATATTAAAACTTAGTTGTGGGCACAACCAGCAAGGTGCTTGCTTTCAAAAAACAGGCACAGAGCAACCTGAATGTAGGGCATCATGTAAGCATGAGTTAAAATGTGGGCACGGCTGTCGCGGTACCTGTAGCAAGTGTAACCAGGGGCGCTTCCACACCCCCTGCGCTCGACGATGTGAACGTCTTCTGATCTGCTCTCACAAGTGCATGGAACCTTGCACACGTGATTGCCCTACCTGTCAGAGGCCCTGTGAAAACTGCTGTGTCCACAGTAACTGTATGAGGGAGTGTGGGCAACCATGCGCTCCTTGCGTTGAGCCCTGTGCTTGGCAGTGTCCTCACCAACGCTGCAGTAAACTTTGCCATGAGCCATGCGATCGTCCACCATGTACTCAACCTTGTAAAGAGACCCTAAAATGTGGCCACCCATGCATTGGTCTCTGTGGGGACAAATGTCCAAGTAAATGTCGCATCTGCCACTATGAAGATGTCTCAGAGATTTTCTTTGGCACTGAAGATGACCCTGAGGCTCGCTTTATTCAGCTTGAGGACTGTGGACACATCTTTGAATCCACAGCTATGGACCAGTGGATGTCTGACATTAATCAGGGACCTGAAGAAGGGCAGGTAGCCATAAAGCTTAAAGAATGCCCTAGGTGTAAAACTCCAATACGTAAAAATCTGCGCTATGGATCACTCATCAACCGCAGTCTGGCTGAGATAGAAATGGTAAAAAGGAAGATAAATGGAAGGCAGTCTGATATTGAGGAAAAAAGAGCTTCCCTGAAAAATCACTGGTTAGAAAATCATACAATTGCTGACATGTATGTGCAGGAGGAGTATAGGGATATCCAAGAAAAGCTTGAAAAAAACTACCTCACGTCAAGTGATCTGTGGGTCTTGGAAAACAAGATTGATTTTCTGATAAGAGTAGCAAAGCTCCTAAAAGTCGAAAGGGAAAAAATGTTATTCACAGATGGCTACAGGTTTCGACAGAGAGTTAAACAGTTCATGCCCTGGCTCAATAACACAAACCAGAAGTTCACAGACCAACAAGTCTTTGATTTGCAGAGAGAGCTACAAAGACTCACCTTACTGGCTGAACTTAATGGCCGGTGCCATGTTGCAGATACAAAAGGCCAAATGAGCAAAATGCAGTCTGAAGTTCAAGAAATCAGACATGCCTTGGAGATGGATGGCCAGTTCACAGAGCAAGATCAACTAAATGTTAAAGAAGCCATGAAGAGTCTGGATAAAAAGTTTCCAGTCACTGGCTTGGGGATCAGTGAAGAAGAGAGAAAGATGATTGTCTCAGCAATGAAAATGCCCCCAGGCCACTGGCATAAATGTCCTAATGGCCATGTCTATGTCATTACAGAGTGTGGTGGAGCTAATCAGAGATCAAATTGTCCTGATTGCAAAGCATCTATTGGTGGAGAAAATCACAGACTTGACAGTGGCAACCAGGTTGCCACAGAAATGGATGGATCCCGGTATTCAGCCTGGTCTGAAGCTAATAATCTTCGCAATTTTGATCCTCTAGACATCTAAAAGCTAATATTTAAAGCATATATTATATGATGCATGCTTCCAATAGAATGGTGTTAAATAATATATGCAAACAAAATGTATTATATTAGCTCTTAAATGTATAAAAAGAGTCCTTGCAATCATTTTTCAGTTTTTGCAATCATTGAGCAAGTAGTAGGCTTTACAAAGGTAATTAACAAATGAACAATATTTTAGATGGAATTGATTTTTAAATTCCTTCACTGAAGTTTGACAGGGAATGTGAAATTCAAGAAAGTTTTAAAAGATTCTCCAATATTACAACATATGGTTTTAGAATTTCAATGTGTGTATAAATCAATCAATATGAGCATGAAGTATTGTATTCAATAAATGACTGTTAAGAATATGTTTTAGTAAATGGTTAACAGTGTTTTGTACCCTAACAAGAACAAGGTGGCAGCAGAATACTGTTAAACAATACAATGTTAGTTCAAATAAAATAAAATATGCCTTGATCAACAAGTGATTCCTTGTCTGTTTTTATTTCATATGCATGTATTCTACATATGTCCTCACATTGAACTTAAATGAAAATGATTAATTTTGCTGCTAAAATAATTTATCTAGCCAACTTTCACTGTTTTCTTTTTTGTTGTATGATATTCTCCTGAACCTTTCGCAGCAAGGGTTAAAAACGTGTCTCAAACAGGATATCGTTGGCAATGAATTCAAAGAAATAACCCTGAAATAACTACCATTCCTCCTCACCATGTATTACTCCCACTCACAGAGTTTCAATTTGGTGTCTAGTAACAAGTTTGCATCACTTTATTATATGATGAATGTTTCCCTGTCACAAGCCCAGCTCTTGTGCAAACTTTGCTATCTGAAGGTATGGACAACAAAAAATGTCCTGTCAAGGAAGCGTTAACAGTGAGCAAACTTTAAAAGCTGGCCACTCTTTTAGTATTTATAGTGTTCAAGTACAGACTTGAGGAAAAGCTGGATGAAAGGTGACGCTGGAGGAAAAAGGGTAATATCCTCCAAGGTGGACTGACTCATTTATCATGCCATGTGGCCTTAAGTATGCCGCTGTCAGAGTTCACGGGTGTGCTTCTGCCATAATAACTACAAAGTTACTTTAAATCTAAAATCTTTTAGTGTTCAATAACGGCGCTAATCATTATTTTTTTTTCCACAGTGAAAATAAAATTTTTGGAAAAAAGAAATAGGAACTCAAACTTACAGTCTGACATCAAAGATTACATATAAGGAGGCTCAGTTGCATATGCAAAGGAAACAGCATATGCAATAAGAATGTGAAGAAAGACATTTTTCTTGCCACAAGTTAGAGATGTACACTAAACCACCAGCCCCAAAACCCAATGTTTTTTTTTTTTTTTACAGGTTCTGTAATAGTTTTTGTTTTGTGGCTGCTGATATTTTATATATATATATATATATATATATATATATATATATATATATATATATATATATATATATATATTTATGAATGTGCCACAGTATTTGTGTTCATTTTTGGTATTTTTTTGTTTGGGATTAACTGGATATAGATTCAGTTTGCACTAATTTGTGCAGGCCTGTGCAGATCTCTCTCTTTTTTTTATGTATATTATTCTATTGTTATTTCTGACCATTGAAATATGTTCAAATGCACACAGACTCTTTTTCCATCATCCCATATTGAACCAATACCTCTTTCTTCTCTGCAATTTCCACTGAAATGATTTTGTGTGAGTTTACACCTGACTGTCAAAGCTAATGAAGTTAATCAAAACCAAAAACTCCAACTTACTTCAGATCAATGTCTGAGAAATTCTGCTGCAGATACAAAAAAAAGTTTGCAAAAACTTTCACATGCAAATCATTAGTAATAAATGAAGAATTGCTTGGCAAGTGCAAACAAGTAAACATATATTTTAGCACACAAACCTTTTGAAGATCAGACCCATAGAGTCCAGTAAACGATGCTTTGCTAATATATTCATACATTTTTATCTTACATTTATGTCACAAACACAAACTTAAATCTATTTTATTTGGATTTTCTGTGTTAGCAAAACTAGGTTGCAACTTGGATCGGAAGGAGCTTGATGCATGCTTTTTAAAGTATTTTACAAAAAAGAAAAGTTTGTTGTGGATATAATACACTAAAATTCACCTACTTTAAAAAAATTAAACCTATCTATCTTTTTTTTTTTTTTATCTCACAATGAATTCTAATCTGAGTTGTTAAGAGGCCCTTACAAACCTCAGGAGCAATATATTGCATTATATTTGTGCCACCAACTTGAGTGTGCACTGAGACAGCTGTAAATAGCTGCACAGATGAATCTTTCTTATCCAATCAGTGTATCTCTTACAAATACTACTTTAGGTTGAATTGAAAAAAAAAATAAATAAAAACAATTTCAGCAAATCCAACTACTTCACCCTGCAACCAAACAGCACAAATCACATAATTATATAATGGGGAGTGACGGCCTACTGGTTTGGGTATTGCACTTGGAATTCAGAGGTTCTAAGTTCAAGCCACTCTGGGTCCCTGAGCAAGACCCCCACACTGCTCCCTGGGTGCTGCACAATGGCAGCCCACTGCTCCCCAGATTCATTTCGTTGCTCTGTACTTGGGACAGTTTAATGACAATAAAATGTTTGAAAAGGAAAAAATAAAAACAGAAGTCTAGCATTAAAAACACCACAAGATAACATAATTAATATAAAATTTGAATTGTTTAGCCTAATAATATGTTGTACAAATATAATTGCTTACATTGTGTTGTCTCTCACTCATTAATCTGGCATTTAATTTGAATAAATATTTTGTATAATTGCAACCACCTAAAATATGGAAAGCTCTGTTTTACGTATTATCAGATCTTGTATCATGTAAATATCATGTTTTAGATGTGGGCTTTGTTCTGTTTCTTGCTTACATTGCTTGCAATAGGAAATAGTAGGAATCAACCCATTCACTGGTGAAAAGTTTCAGTTGAGTTTGAATAATAATGTAATGAAATAATGTATAACAATATCCTTTGTTGGAGGGCTATAAATAACTTTTATCTATGTAGCACTTTATCAAGTCTGTGGATTACAAAGTACTAAACGCAATAATGAAGGTACGGCTAACATGGGACAAACTGACACAAGCGGTGCTAGCGTACACATTGACCACCAACAGCAGGCAATGTGGGCTAAGTGTCTCACCCAAAAACACATGGACTGAGAAGCCCAGTTAGGCAACCCACAGGTTACAGGACAAACCCCTCTCTCCGAAACCATCATCATCCAAAGAGCTCCTCTTTTTCTGACAACCATTCATAGGGTATGAAAACTTTGGTTTTTAAATGATATTCAAAATTACCTGTAAGCAGGAGGACATTGAAAAAAAGTCTATTATTAGACTTTTTAAAATTCACAATATAAAAGACTTATGAAGAAAAGGAAAATTAAGGCTACTTAATATAAGCAACAGATTTAGATTTATTCTCTGTGTTTTCAGTTGGTGAATTTACTCTCATTTACATAATTTTTTCTATACCATGGTATAAAACCATAAATAATTAAGATATTAATTTTTAATTGCTTAAGATTTTATATTTCACCTCTTTTCCTTTAAAAGTCAGCCAGTGGTAAAAATAGTCTGTAGAACAGAAAAATGACCAATGTTCACATGTATTAAATGAGCTGTTGGTTTTATGCTGGCTAAGGATAATGGGTTTTTGTTATCAGAAAATTGCTCATTAATTTTCCCTTGTAGGATTTTCATCAGCAAAGGAGTTTGTAGTCTAGTGTTTATATGTAACAGAAACTGTATTTGATATGTTATACTGTAGCTCAGTAAACAACAAACTAGTTTTTTTTTCTGTTCTTTGGTTTACCAAAGGATCTAACACCAAGTTACAAAAACATTAGCTTCTGCTATCATGCAATACCTTAAAGCTTCTTCATGTGCTCTGAACCATGTCTCTGTGCTAAATTATAAATGAGAGGTTGTTTACATGGTTGTGGTCCAGAGAAGTTATCTTTTAACTTAGTTACTGCGCTTCAATAATTGCAGCTTGGCTCGGCATGAAAATTATAAGATACATTTTACAAATGAAGGGAATTAGATGTTTTCTTGTAAGTACACCAACTGCAGCTTCCCATGTCTCCTCATCTTATCATTTCAGCCAAAAAACTGCTCTTTCAAGATATGCGCTTTGAAGTGTGCACATCAGATTACGCTGTTTTTTTTTAGCAGGGTGCACAATAATTCAAAAGGATCTGAGTCAACCTGGAGCTCTGTTTGAGGCCACTACTATTCTTGGTATGAAAACTTTGTTCAACACAAGCTGCAATGAAAGAAAGGACAGCAATCACAATTTCATTAAATATCACAACACTCCCACTGGCTGTAATTTTCTACTAAATTTGTCTGCAACTTAGTTTCTGCCTGTGCAGATCTCCCTAGCTTTTTTTCCTTCAAAACAACAAGGAAAAGTTATTTAGCCACAACTGGCCTCATGTTCCTGCTGTGGTCATTGCTTCCCACAGGTGCTTTGGCCTCTGCTAACACACTGTTCATTTCCCAGTGGATTTGACGGATCCTCTGATCAACAAGAATTGCGAGACAAAGTGAGCCACACAAAGAGAGAGGCAAAAAAACTAGTTAAAACTATAGGCAGACTGACATTCAAGACACAGAGCTGGCAGAGGGTGAGATAAAATCAAGGGGAAAATAGAGAGATTAGGAGGGCAGGGGATGTAGTAGACTGATTGACTGATCTGTTTTCAGGCCACAAGAGACTGCTGATATTGGGAAGAAGTCCAGGGTTGGAAAGAGAGATGATATGAAGAGAAAATAAGCCAGATTTGATATGATGTGAATAGAGTACTTTGACTGATCCTCCTCTCCACTGGACCAGTGAATTTGATGTGGGGAGAGATATTCAAGCAGACAAAAGGAGTAAAATCAATATAGAAAGAAAAACAAAGTAAATGGTGAACAGGAGATAAGGTTAAAGCAAGTAAACAACGAAAGAAGCGAAAAGAAGAGCAGAGAGCTTGACATGTTATTCTCAGCCTATTCTTATACAGGTACTTCTCCAAACCAAGAAAGAAAAAACAAATATTAATAATTAATTTTAACAATAAATTATATATATTATAATATATATATACTAGGTTTTACAGATAATAAAATCTACACATACAGTATTGAACCTCTCAGACAATTTCGGTATTTTGTCAGAAACTGTCACACCTTCATTGGTTAAATCACCTAAAACAAATGCTGATGCCACAGATTTTCAGATCCCAGTTATTGCTTCCCCTTCACACGACAGGTACAGTAAGCCTTTCCTAAGTTTCTGTGACAAATTGGTAAATCTGGGTTTCATTGTTTGAGTGTGTACATGTAAGTGGGTGTGATATATTTAACCTGGCTCCAATAAAGTTCTTTGGAGGTTTAAAAGTTTTTTATTCAATTGTATTCAATTTACCATGGTGTAAGTCCATCAATGTAGTTATCCACTGTCCTGCACTTCATGCTTCCTTCTACTAACTAGCAGAGAGCTTAATTTCCCGGGACAACTTGACACTTGGCAAAGATACCAAAACCTGGTTCGATGGCCATAATGTTAACCTACTTCATTGATCAGAACACTTGCACTCCCTGAACTTCTAGGAAAATAGAAATTTTCCTTTTCAAGCCTCTCTGGGAAAGCCTATACAAAAATGCTGGAGTGTAGAGTTCTTCATCTTCTTGCTCCAACTGCTCTTGTACAAAATCATTTCACACCTGAGAAACTCACTGACGTATATCATGTCTTTATAATGCATTTTCAATTTGTGTTTGCATCAGAAGTTATAAAACTTCATAACTCTGAAATGCATGACCAAAGCCTGCTACTCTAAACCAGGAGTCATCAACCTCTTTAAAGCTAACACAGAAGCAACTTCATGGGTACTGAGTACAACTAATACTAATATATGAACTGGAAGAGTCTGTTTTCACCTAAACGTATTGTATAAATGTATGTATCTCTATATGAAAGTGTTATTAAAACGAAGAGCAACAGAATAAAATAAAATAAACTTTTGAATCTGTTTTAACATCTTTCGAAGAGGCTGATGTTGCCTTATGTTTGACCTGTTTTCAGGTGCTACAAACCAATCCAGAACAGATGTCAGTTAAGAAAATCATATAAACTGGAGTTTTATACCCAGCAGGTTTTACCCAGAGTCTTTAAAGAGAATGTCTTGATGGGATGAAATGTTTGCTTAAAATGCATAAATTTTGTAAGGTTAGAAAGTTACCCTTAACTTTTAGTGATTCAACTATTAATCAGGTTTACAAGTCTTAAAAAAGTTTCAAAGTCCATCTATGTCAGATACACCACTGGTGCTTTTAATTGATATCTAATTGCTGTGTGGGTAGTGAATTAATACCTTATTACCTTGGGCTTCCCTTGAGATACTCACCAGGAACCACCTCATGGAGTGTGTGTCATCACATTCAAGCTTTGATTACGGCAGTAGGGAGAGTACAGACCCTGATCACATTTTACTCACATTCCAGGCTGATTTAAATATCAATTTATTTTTATTTCAGCTCCTCCTTTCTCAACAATGTCTTGGTAAGTCTGGAGGAAGGGGGGAATTTCTGCCAAGGTAAGCATATTTAGTTTATGGGGGTTTGATTCTAAACTAATTTAAATAACTGTGTGGAAGCCAATTTGCTTTAATTGAGCTCTGCTCCTTTGAACACCTGCAACTAGATTAGTGACTGACATTAAGTTGTTTTGCTGCACTGGGCCTCCAAGTGCTGCGCTTGCCGCTTCATAACTCTGGATTTACCTCCAAATTTTTAATGCAAGACCATATGTGCATTGCAGAATATGCAATGAGCTTGGCTTAGTGCAGAGAAGCAGTGAAGTATAGCCAAAAAAGGGAAAAATAATATCCAGGCTAATCCATTCTACTCTCCAGTGCCTGAGTGGTGTGACAAAGGTGTTTTATTACCATTACCATCAGTGTATTATTATCACTATTTGTTAGGGCATCTCAACATCGAGCAAAGCACCAACTGGCCATGACAGGAGTAAAACAAACTATCTTCTGCTCCATCGAGGAAAGACATTAAGCAAAGATGTACTTCCCCCCCAGGCACCACCAGCTGAAGTTTCCGGCAAAGAGGAATTTGTATGAGAACAAACATATACACTCACCTACTCATCAGCTTTATGTTGACCTGTGCAAATCTATCATCAGTAAAGAGCGAAATATTGATCCACTCTATTTAAGGAACAGTATTAGCACAAGTCAAACTTTAGATTGTACTGTCCTTCATAAATTCTCTTAATAAATTTTAATTCTGAAAGACAAATCATAGAGCTGATTCAACTGACAGCAAATATTCGCTATTGAGGAGATGTACACTGATCACAACAAAGGAATATGAATAAGGATGTACTATAAATAGTATAAAGGATGGATGAATACACCCACCTCTGAAAACTGAAACCCATTTAGTGCCTTAATGCCATATTGTGTCAGATGCCCTGCAGGGGTGATTTGCTGATAGCAAAAAACAGTCTATGGAAAATACTTTGGTGAGCCGATCCAAAGCAACAAAACGGTACACCAGAGGGCCAACCCTATACAGGGCCGTCGAAGCCTCTGCTAGTACCGAACTAACGGAAAAACTCTAATAAAAATATATATATATATAAAAAAAAAACGAAAACAGGACAACCAGTCCCACCAGGTCAAAGTTACAAAAAAATCAGCAAAAAAACAAAAGCAAACAAAAAAAATACCACATGGCAGGCTGGAGAGGTCAGCGGCGGCTTACAAAGACGGGAGACGTGCGCATCGCGTCAGGACGCGCTCTCTGTGACGGTGGCTCGATCAGAAGGTTCCCAGAGGGGAAAAACCCAGCCTACTTATAGGCGGACCAATATCACAACAAATTAACGTAATCGAATCATTTACAAAAGAAAAAAGAAATAATTATAACTCTAAAATTTAAGTGACTCAACTAAGGTCTATACAACACTAAAAGGGGAAAAAAAAGAAACAAAAATAATTAATGTGCCCGACGCACATAACACCCCCACCAAAAGACTCTGAATGGGGATTGATGTAACTTGTAGGGAAAGAAAAAAAACTTCCCATTCAGAAAAAGAAACTAAAGCCGTGAAAGGGCATCAGCCACCACGTTATCCTTACCGCGAACATGCTGGATAGAGATGTTAAACGATTGGAGCCGCAGAGACCAGTTAATCAAATGGCGGTTTTTATTGCGCATGCGATCCAAAAAAACTAACGGATTATGGTCCGTAAAAATAACCACAGACCCAATAGAACCGCCTACATACACCTCAAAGTGTTCTAGAGCCAGGACTAATGCTAACGCCTCCTTTTCGATGGTGGAATACCATCTTTGATGCTTGTCCAGCTTCTTGGAAAAATAAGAAACCGGATGTTCCACCCCATCAGTACCATCCTGGAGAAGGACAGCTCCCACACCAGAATCACATGCGTCCACAGCCAACTTAAACGGCACATCAAAGCGAGGGGCAGACAACACAAGAGCATTAACTAGCGAATGTTCAGTTTGTCCGAAAGCAGATTGACACTGGTCAGACCAAACATAAGCTACTTTAGGGCTAAGTAGATCTGTCAACGGGGCAGCAACAGATGAAAAATTCTTACAAAATCCCCTGTAGTAACCAACCATAGCTAAATAGCGGCGCAGCTCAGTGTGTGTGGTGGGTACAGGAACAGACAAGATAGCTTCTACTTTAGCCTAAACGGGTCGCACTTGACCTCCCCCCACCCTTTTTCCAAGATAGGTGACCGTGGCTTGGTTAAATTGGCATTTAGACAGATTAATTGTCAAATTAGCCTCACTCAGACGCGCAAAAACAGTTCTCGAATGCTCAACGTGCTCAGCCCATGTAGCAGAATAAATCACTAAATCATCCAAATAAGCCTCACAGAATGATAGACCGGACAACACAACATTCATTAGCCGTTGAAACGTCGCTGGGGCGTTACGCATCCCAAAAGCCATGACCGTATACTGAAGGAAATCATTAGGAGTGACAAAAGTGGAAATTTCCTGGGCTTGTGCCATTAAGGGTACCTGCAAGTATCCCTTCAGCAGATCCAGCTTGGTCACAAACTGAGCAGCCCCCACATGGTCCACATAATCCTCCATACGAGGCAATGGATAGCAATCTGGCCTAGTCACCCCATTTACCTTCCTGAAGTCCGTACAGAACCGGTCCTTTCCATTGGCTTTAATAGTCAGGAGGCATGG
>NW_015150758.1:259048-296016 GCF_000732505.1 Cyprinodon variegatus
GATGGATGGATGGATGGATGGATGGATGGATGGATGGATGGATGGATGGATGGATGGATGGATGGATTTTATACATACTTTACCAGCTTATGAGGTATGTCAGTTTAATTGTGTTCAAAAAAACCTTTATCAATCCCAAAAGGACATCTTAAGTGTTGCATCTCAAACACTCCATGCTTAATTTCAAAGTTTTATTTGCCTGTCTATATTACAGTGGATTTGTAGATGCCCCGGAAAAATCTGATTTAGCTCTAGAGTATTCGAAGAACCTCTTTTATTTAGTGGTTCAGTTTTTTGAGGTCACTGGCTCTAATGCAGCTAAATAAGAGAAGATTTTAAGATAGTTCAGTCTCTAAAACAGACCTGTAAAGTTTAGATTTGTACTGTTACTCAAATTTTGTTGCCTACTGTACACCATATTTTAGTATGAAATTAAGAGCATTCATGGCATTCTTGTGACTCTGCATGTAAATGTTAACAGTTTAAGGGATTTAAAAAGATAATGCAAAGAATATATGAGGCAGTGTTAAAGCATTTAATTACATCAAACCACGACCTTAAACCAAATCAGTAAATAAAATAAAAAAGTTTACGTTTATAGCCATTAATTGGAGCTTTGACTGTTCCTTTCAAGGTGTAAGGTTAAATATTACATTGTATCTGGGGGTACATCTTTTTCTTTTTTTTTTAGTGGATCATATAGAAACACACACACACAAAAAATCATCCAGCATGACACAATGCATAAATTATAGCAGTGCGCAAAATGCTCAGGACATCACAACTCTAACCAAAGGGAACAGATGCAGAGACCAAGGCTTAAAAAGCAAGATAAACAAACAGTCCATTGAGAGTGTCTGTGTCACTTCAGCTTGTGCATTTTAATGACAGTAGTAGGGACAAAGCAGTTTTTTGAGCGTCTTTTTTGCATGTCAGGACCAACATTTCCAGCTAGAGGGATTGAGCAGAAACTCTAAAGGGGCTAAAAATTCTTGTTAAGAACAGAGCATTATGTAAATGTGACTTTAAATCCCTTTATTGACCCATTATAGGGCATTTCTCACCAAAAACATCACATGACAGTCTGCTAAATTGTTGACAATGTGTACCTGACCACAACGCCCATGATTTTGTCCAATCTAATAAAGAAAAGAGTAATTGACCACATCTTACTGGACACCAAGCAGCTCATCGATTGTATATATACCTATTCCAGACATTACATTTTACTTTGTTCTTGTAGGTTTAGAGCAACCAAATACTATGTGTATAATTAGAAGTATAACTACAGAACAAACATTTTCAGCATGATTTCACAGCATGGCAGAGTGCTGTCACAGTTTTTCTTTATATTAAGCTTAATTAAATGCTGTGTTATTCTAGCCCTACTTTTGTAGCTTGATCCCAGTGTGTATAATTAGTACACTGCCTGAGTCTGAGGATATATTGTGTTTTGGCTATCCAAATTCTTATGACTGCACCCTGCAGGGTTCCAAGATTCTAGACTCTTCACTGACACCAAAAGTTAAGATTTTTTCTTTAACTCTGAGCAAACTGCAAATGATTCATTCATGCAGAGTAATCACTATAGCACTATTTAGACTTACTTTGGACATTTTTTTCTAAGAGTATGCCCGTTAGCAATTAGAAAATTATTTTAATTTGAGTAAGACAAATCTCTCTGGTATTATTTCAATTAAAAGCACACTCAGCTGCCACAAATGTATTTATGTAACCATTTTGACTGATTGGTGAATTATATTTGCAACCTGGAGTTGCAAGTTGGATAAATTAAGTCCAACATCCCTAAAAGGCAAGTTTCCAACAACGATTCACCGCTTAGCAGTACCGAAGTTCTGTTCATTTAATATATGGAAAGATGCAGAAGTGAGAGTCTGCAATTCTGACAGTATACATTACATGTAACAAGAGTCACACTCAATCTACATTGATGTACATTTAGCTATTGTCATTAATGTGTACTGCTAATTGCAGTGAGCTTGGTCACTGAGAATAATAAGTGGCAAATGCTTCTGTTTGTTTTATTCAATTTCAACTAGGGTGCCCAGGGTGGTACAGCTATGGTATGGTTATGAGAACAGCTTCGGACTTGCATTATTTATCTCTTTTCTCCTGTTAAGATGTGTCAGGTTTTTTTTTGTTGTTGTCCCGCAGTGAAGAGTGGGTATGGTTCATTGTTTTGCAGAAGGTAAGCTAAATTCAAAAACTCTCTCTCTATCTCAAGTCTCAATTTGATTTAAAGGTTTCTAATTTTTTGTTTACAAGTTTATATGTTTATGTTGGCACGCCGTATCATTATTATTGAGCAACCTACTTATACAGCCTTCAAAATGTGTATAGTCAGTCTCAGATTTGTCATCTGAAAGGCTTTTTTTCTCTAACATAGGCAGAATTTTGAATTAGAAGGATACATTGATTTCTTTGCAGCCAATATGCTTTCATTAAAACTCATGGGCATATTCAGCTGCTGACCTCCATAGCATTGACCTACCTATGACAACTAAGCCCTCAGTCTCATCAGGAAATGAGAAGATTCAATCTTTACATTCTGGGCTGGTTACACCTTTCTTTGCTTGCTCTTAAGTCACTGAGACCATGACTTTTTTTCCTTCAATACAGTGTTTTATTAACATTCCTATTGAGACATTTGGTCAAATATGCCATTCAGATCATTTAAGATATAACATTCCCATTAGATATATTTTTTTTACACTTCAACAATAAATATAGACTCCTACTGCGTTTATTTGAGTAATAAAGACAAATACATGATTACTTGTGCCACACCTCAGGAAGCCCTTCTCTGCATGACCATTCCTCTCCCAGTAGGGAAGAAACTGTGTTGCCTTCTTTACACTTTGTGGGGTTTATTTAAATATTTGTACTATCATATCTACCTTGATTTCATTTTTTATTTTTTACAACGGCAAAACCTAAGATAATGGCAAATAAAAAGCCAGAATTAAGCTGTATTTGTTTCTAATTCAAGATGGCACTAGTTAAAATCAACCCCCCACACACACACACACACAAAAAAAAAATAAATAAATAAATAAAAAATAAAAATAAAAGTCATATAAGCAACTGATATCTGCAACTACATTTTGTTGGATCTCTTTGTGACAACAAACTTGTTTTGTATAGTTTTAAAAGGTTATTTTGTATCTTATTTTGTATCCCAAACAGATTTTAAAATATGTTGTTCAAGTGTTTTAAAAAGATTCAACAATATTAACAATAAAATGTTAACTGCCTGTTAAGTGGAATAGAGACAATGTTCATTTAACATCCTGCCCTGAAGTGGTGATTTAGAAAACCTGTAGGACCAAAGGATGAATGATTAGTTAGGATTTTACAAATGAACACCTCAGTGGGCCTAATAAATGGGAGATGTTTATGTGGTGTTTGAAGTTATTTTTTTCGAACTGGAAATAAAATACTGTGAGAAGACAAAGCTTAAAAAAGAAATCTGAAAAGCTTCAGAGCAGACTCTAATACTTTACCTTCCATGAATAGTGTTGGGCTGTCTCAACTTGTACTGGGTGCATAATGTTTGCTAAAGGACAACAGTAAATTATTGAATGTCCACAGTGGCAGCGTGAACAGAACTTTAATCTCAGAGCTTTAACATCTTCCTGCTCCCTGGATGAACTAACTGGAAATGTTCTGTACTTTGAACACCGTGTAAAGTTGTGAGATTACATTTGGATAGTTGTAAGGGCAAAGATAGTCATATTGTACTACTACAGCAAAACGGGTGGAAACGTCATAAAAAAAAAAAACCTCTAAAAAAAAAAACCTCTGTCAGTGCTTTTAGTGACAGAACGGCCCCCATGGGGACAAGAAGCTTTCACTCTCCTGATCGCTACTGTTACACCATCTAGGGGGACATGCTGCTTGTATTACACTCCTTTTGCACCACAAAATAAAACAACTAATAGTATTTGCTTTTGTTTCCTGATTAATTTTTTTTATTTTGCTTTTATATAAATTATGACTAATCTAAACAAAATTGTTGTATGTAACTTAGCCAATACAGGGGGAATACAGACCGACCAAAAAGTTGAAAACCCTTCCCTTGATTTTAAAGATGCAAACAGGTATTTGGCATAAATTATTTAATTAATCATCAAACTCAATATTTTATTTCTACTCCTTGCCTTGTAAAACCAGGGGAAATTTTCTATTAACTTAAAGCATTTGCAAATAGAGATTCATTTAAGGGTGGAATTGATGTCTCATTTTTTAGTTATTCAATTAAGTCCTAAGAAAGACTTTGTTTTCACAGCCTTAATGAGTTTATAGACAGTAAACTAACAAAGAAGGTTCCAGGTCTTCTTGTAGGGATTATTTTAAACAGTCTCTGCTGCCTGTCCTATTGTCTGGATAGAACATTTAACTTAGACTTCGAGAGACTTTATTTGTCATTTTGTACACACAAGTGTATACAAAACGAAATTTCGATCAGTACAGCTCTCAAGATATTTTCATTTGATATTGATAAAGGTAAGCAGCAGTGATAATGTAAACATACGACTATATAGTTATAGTTACAACATTTTTTTTAGAACCCCATTTTATAAACTTTAGACAAACTTTATGCCCTGTTCAATTAAGAATTATCGTTTTACAGTTAGACTGCATATAAGTATCTTGATTTTGGTAGCTTTTCTATTTCACCTAGTAAAGTTTAGTGGTAGTTTTTGTGTGCAAACTAAGAAGTTTATTCAAACACTCATTCAAACATAACATGTCTAAACAATATTGGTGGACATTCTTTAGGTTAGATTTTAAGGACTTCTGTTTAAGTTTCTTTTTAAGTTTATATTTACACTTTGGAATTTATTTCAATTTATGTCAGTCTATGTTTTCTTGGTCATTGGTTACTTTTCCATTTTGTGTTGTATATAGTCGATGTTGTATTTTTTGCATTACTCTTTGTTGCCCCCTTTTGCTAGTCTCATTTCCCATAGCTCCTTCTAGTCACTTTTTCATTTACACATGTGGCCTGGCTCTTTAATTCCCTGCTCAAGCTATACACCAAAGCTGTGTACTGTGCCCTCTCCTCCTGTTGTATACTTTGAACAAAGATTTAAACATTTATTAAATTTGTGTATATCCTGCTGTTTGGCTGAGGGCTATGTTTTGGATAGGACTTGGGGATAATTAGCAAAATAAAGAATTGTACAAATTAGATTATTTTTTAAATAAGTAAAATATTTTTTGCCTATATCTCTTTAATACTTTCATTTTCTTTTTCATGGTTTCTGTTCAGAACAACAAACATTGGATGGCTGCAAGTTTTCATTCAATTCCTAATAATGACATTCATATGAGTACATTCAGTACATTCATATGTATTTCTTCTTTCCAATTACACATGCTTGCCTGCAGCCAGATACACCCACATTAATTTGGTTCTCTGCTCATCCAATCACTCAAAGGGTATTCAGGAAGATTTAAGGGCACTGGCATCATCAGACTTGTAGAAACAACTGAAAATGACTGAAATAACTTCTTTCTGACCTGCTTGTTCTCAGGGTTAATTGTGATGTGCTTAGAAAAAAGGGGCCACATTTGTTTGAGTCCAGAAGTAGCTGCAAAGGGCTTTATGTACCATCTAAAAAGTACTTCAATTTTCTCTCATCCTAATTTTTCCCTCAAGTGGGAAAAGCCCTTTTGATCCATCGCTACAGCACATAGCTGAATTTAAATCCTTGCAAGAAGTTGAAAATATTCACTCTCTTTTTAATACTTACGAAATTATTAATGAATATGTCACCACATTATTTTCATAAGATTAACTAGGAGCTGTGAGGGTACTGTAGAGACCAAATACCCGCTACATAAAATGGTGTTTGGTAAATAACTTGTGCTGCAGACCTGACAAAACACAAATCTAAGTGCTTTGCAAAGTACCTATTTCTCTATATTTTGCTTCAGAGGCATCAGATGGCCCTATAAATCTGACTCCTCTGAAGTAGCTGGATCAGAGTTCTATGGATGGTTTTATTTCTTGTTTAAAATGCCTGCAACAAAGTCAGAAAGTCCTTGCTCCTGTCCTTACTTTTTGTTTTCTTTATGTTTTCGTGTTTATTACTTAGTATTTTTAACACTGTGACAAAATGTTTAAGTCTTGCTTTGTTGTTCTTTAAAAAGTTTGAATAGGTCTTTCTTGTAAATAGAGACTTTTAACTTAATAAAGATTTAATAATCAAAGCAATTTGTTTTTTACATCTTAATCAATATGATGCATGGCTTGCTAAAGGAAATTGTCTATTTTTTTAAGCTACCACGGCAAATTGGGTTTATAAGGGAAACTATTGACTGATTGAAAGCTTTGTCGACACTCTACACAAAATTAGACTTTCAATAAAACTGGAAAGTATTCAACCCCTTTAAAATAAATTGTCATAAGAGCAAACATTTGCATATTAGATGTAGTCTCAGGCACAGCTGATGCAACCCGTTGACTTCATTCATTGCTTACGGTCTACATGAGATAGAAAATTTGAAACACCTGAACTATATTCGTTAATGTTTCATTGCATGATGTAAATATGGCTGTCAAGGGAACTGTCCAAAGATTTGAAAGAGTAGTTCATCGGCTTACACAAACAAGAAAACTGATGCAAAAAATCAAGGAAAGGCTGTATTCTTCCAAGAGAAACAGCTGGAAACATTCTTTGCGACTCAGTTAATAGAAATGTGGTAACACCTGTTTCCCGAGGAGCAAGTTGTCAAAAATCCTTGACCTGCAGTAAGATCAGGTGGCAGCAGGCACTCAAATGTCTGCTTCATTAATAGGTACATACTAAATGCTTAAAAGCTCTATGTCTGAGCTCCACTCCATTTTCCACTACTGACAAGAATAGGCCTCTTCAGTTAGCTCACAAATGTATAAATAAATAAAACAGGTTTTGGGCTTTTACTTTGGAAAGATGTATCAAAGTTAGATTTTTTAAGCTGGTACATATGTCTGGAGGAGAAAGAAAGTGTATACTGAAAAGAACAGCATTGATACAGCGAAGCATGGCTTAGTAATAACACCCTGGAGTTTCTTTGCTTCGTCTTTCACTGAAAACCTGTAATGTCTAGAGGGAAAAATAGATTCAATCAGGTATCAGGAAATCTGAGAGAAAATGACATGCCACCTGTAAACAAGCTAAAACCTGCCTGGGCCTGGTTTCAGAAGGAGCAGTGGAGCTTTGCCATCACAACCACCTTGCTTGAACTCCTCCTTGATAATATCTGGTGGGAGGGGAAACATGTAACTGCACCATGCAAACCCATGCATACTTAAAACTGGCAAGCATGTCAGGAGTGAGCTAAAATTTCTTAGGAGCGCTGCCAGAAGCAAGGGTCTGGATATGCACTACTTCTTTATCAGATCTTAGTATGAAAAAAAAAAATGACCGTGCTACTAAAAGCTAAAGATACATATCTTGCAGTGGCTGAGTGAGTTTGAGACTAAAGTTATCAGAGTGGCATTTTTAGAAACCACTTTAGTTAGTATTGCTGAACTACTAAAACTGTTCAGGCTTCAGTTCATGTATTTATATTGAACTAGCAGGAAAAACCCTAATTTGCAGGGAAGGTTGAATATTGTCAGATACAACTTTCTATTCACCCACCCATCAGTCTGTCATCATTGATGCAGAAAGCCTGTAGTGAGTCACCTCTGCCATCTGCCTTGACATAAAGTAATATCCCAAATTGAATACAGCTGATTCAGCTCAAAGTCACTGAGGCATTGTGGGAAAACGGGAAAAAGGAAAGCAGTGCAACAGATTAAAAAAAAAAAAATCCTGTGCTCAGTCTGAGGGTGAAAGTTTTCCATTTTATTTTTCATTTTTATTATCTGTCTAGCGAAAGTATAAATGCCAGGAGGATTAGAGAAATTACATAGGCTCCTGCGTTTGCTGCCTGCTGCTTATCCTCTTTCTGCTCATCTCTCTCCCTTCCTCTTCCTCTATCTTTATTTGCTGCACTTCGCTTCACTCCCTGTTTATCCTCAGTTTTTCTGCACTCTGGAGTCCTTCCCCCTCTGCCTTTGCTGTCCCTCTATGTCACAGCTGCTCTTTTGCCCTCCTACACCCCATCCTGTGTAGAAGAACCTTGTTCATGTTTTCCCACTTCCTCTTCATTCTGCAAGTATGTCACTTTTACCATTTACCTGACACACCTTTTGCAGCTCAACCTGCATAAGGAGTAGATCAGCATGACCGGGTCTTCCCCTTTTGTGTTCTGCTGCCCGGTCAGTGCTCAGTGAAGAGGTGTCTTAAGAGGGGTCCCCTTAATCCTGAAGATCTATTACAGATAGCAAGACTGACAGAGGCGACAGAGATAAGAGGGGGCAGATACTGACTATATTGATTGTCTCTCTCATCCCAAGGCCAGCCCAGCTGCTTGCTTGTGTAATAGCATGCTATAATGAAATTCAGTTAGTGAGACAGAGACAGCAGCACTAAATGCATAAAGACTGGAGTGAAATGAGGTACACTGGTGATGCTGTACAGCCATACTGGCAGGGCAGGGGACAAGGGAGTGCTGCTGGTGTGCAATTTAAGTAGAGCTTAGCTTCTATGCTCCAGCACTTTAAATGTGTTCCTGTCCATAGTAGCACTAATTTGCTGAGGTGTAAAACCACTTTCTATTTGGACCCAATGGGGATATTTTTTCTAGTTAATGTAATGTCATGAACTTGTGTTTTAGTGCTGTTTGTTGGGGATTTTGCTTTTGCAGTGCATGGTTTAGGAGCCCACCTGGAAAAAATAAATAAATATATATATATATGTATATTTATATAGGAAAGCATCTATACCACTTACTCTGAAGCCTTTTCAATGGGGTTTTTTCAAGGCCAAAGTCATTTAGTGTTTGGCTCAAAAAGTTAAAAGGAAGATGTCTCCTAATTTTGTTTAATAAAGGTGGAAAGTGCCTATGCCTCATTGAACCTGACACTAAAGATTTATATCATATTACACTGATATCACATCTAAAATTGAGATTAATGATGGTTTTGCATAAATAGAAGTTATGACCCTAAAACATTGCCAAATTGTTCCTGCTTCTTTGTGAATATATTTTAAAGCACTGAAAAAATTGAACTGAAAGTACCTCAACAGGCTTTTTAAACCAAAAAAAAAAAAAACATTTGTCAGAAGTTGCCAGGAACACTGTGCTTGAGGTTTTATTTTGGGTTTTTTCAAGCAGAAGTGTGAGGCTTTAATTAAAACCAAAGTACCATTGTGTTTATGCTCTTCAAGCATCCTTTCAATTCATAAAAATCCAACACTGAATAAAAATTGGTTGTTGAACTCACTGTGTCTGAAATTGGTCTTTTGGCCCTCTCAGCCAGGACAGGTGCACCGATAAGCTCCATATTTCCACTGCTTGGTTCAGAGAATGCTTAGACAACAGCAGTAAGACAGCAAAAAAGAGAATAAAAAGAAATAAACCACTATCAAGTTATTTGAGTGTTATTTGGGTGTAATGTGATGGACATAAGGGATCGGAAAAATGTGTCTTTTGAATACAAAGTACAACTAATACCAAACATGCTGCATTGTTTTCCCCAGCATTTTTTCCCCGTTCACCTATTGACTGTTCTTTTTTTTTTTTTTTACTTGATTTATTACTCACCTAATGATCATGCCTGCCTCCTATTACGCCTTACTTATAAAGACTCCCTCAAATAGATCTGGTTGATGTAGTGATTCCCACTGCCTTAGTGGTGCTTTGGCAAAACAGGTACCCTTCTTTATTGTCGGTCAATACATGCCGAGTCTATTTTGGACACATGAAGAAGCAGAGCCTCAGACACAGTAAGCTTGTATGAGCTATGAGAACAGCAACTTTTAAACAGAGGAGAAAAAAAACAAGACGAAATTGGCTTATACGCAATTTCAATAGGCGTTCCCTCTCTGGAGCGGGTAAAGGGTTGTGCATATGCATTTTTTTTTTTTTTTTTTTAAGTGGAGAGGGTGGTTCTATTAAAAAGATTTGTGAAAATCCTCCACAATACCTTTAATCATTTTCTAAACCCACTTGATCCTTGCAAGGCTTCTGGGTGGTTGACCCACTCCTGCAGCAGATATTGGGTGAGAGGTTAGGGTTCACCAATGGCTGGTCACCAGTCAGTTACAGATTGAAACAGAAACAGACCTGACAAAAAGATGCACAAACTCTTACAACAAAACATGCACACACACAAAGAGTCAAATTGACTGTGAGAAAACAAAAGGACATAAAGAGAAAAAAAAAAATCATGAAATTAGGTATTGCTCTATTTCAAATAAATCACCGTTCTGCTACAAGTCAAATGTGCTAACAGCTGCTCTGTCACTTAAACTGCTTAATCTATATATAGTATTTACAATTTTCTAACTGCTTAATTAATATTCTACATTTTACTTTGGATTAACCCTAACAATGTATGCTCATGTTACTTACATCCAGATAGTGACCCTAAATGAAGGGGGCTCTGCACTGACCTTTGGCTCAAATTTTGCACATCATTTACTGCACAGTCTGCTCCATCTAAACATATTATTCTGCAGTGTAAAGCACCGATTATATGCCACTGCACACAAGCTAGTGAAGTTAAGCATGTGTGAGAAATTTGAATACTTTTGCATCAGTTGTCTGCAGAATACTATCAAAAATGGACAGAGAGAAAACTCTGTCCTCAAAAAAAGGGTTTACAATGTTTCTTAACCTCAAAAAAAAAAAAGAAAAAACATGTTTGGATGTTATATTCTGGGCTTTTTTGTGAAAAATGAAACATCTGGCTTTTCATTTTAAGCCATGTATTTTTTCTTCATAAACAGAAAAAGTGTTCTTGGTCTACATTTAGTAAAGGATGGTCCCAGCAAGAAGCATCAAGAGAGCTTTACTAAATGTGTCTAACCCCAGGTGCAGGATGAGCCTGTGTTATTCAAATCGTTTTGTTTTTGAATGTTTGGATATGGCGTAGGAAGAAGTGAAGCAGCAGGTGGTCATGGAGATAGATATATTCTAATGATGAAAGAATAACTTTCAGACACAGAGGGACTCAGGTAAAAGGAAAATAATATACAGTAAGCAGAGGATTAGACAAAGAGGAAATAGAAAGCACTGACTTAAATACAATTGAAATAAACAGAAAATAGGTAAGTTAAAGTAACAGAAACACTAAAAAGAGCAGATTCTGACAACAGATCTGGTGCAGATCTGTTTTACTAATTTACTGTGAACCTATTAAAATAGTTTTGCTTCGAAAACCGATCAGCAACAAGAAGAGATGGCAAACATTTTACATAGTTATAAATTGCAGAAATAATTTAACGCAATATCCTTATTGCAAAATCTTTGATAGAAGTGGATACTTTCTGCTCAGACTGTAATATATACTGTATGTATATAGATCTTTTGTGGATTTAATTTAAAATGGCTGCCTAATATTTTTTGTTGTTGTTGTTGGCAGAGCCACTGCAAATTTGTAATATCCTCAGCTATGACTAAAAGACTAAGATAATTAAAAAAGTTCCATCTCTAGTATTGTAATTTTTGTAGGTGCAAATAATGTACATTTCTTTCAGGCTTTTAGTGTGCAAGCAGCTGAAATAATCCCAAGAGCCTTAAAATGGATTATTTCAGTTTCTCTTTTGTTAACGTGTTAGGTTACAGACAATGGTGAGATTTATGGATATTTTTAGCACTTTTTCAGTAACATCTAATTGTAGTGTAAGACTGACATCATTATGATCATTTAAATTAACACTGAAAATATGTTTTTCCAGTCACTTTCTTTAAATACTTTGCATTGCTAGGCTTCCTAGTTTGACTTATTTTTAGTCTTTTTTTCCCTGTCTTTCCACCTCAGGATTTCATGCTCTGACAGAGCAGCAGCTGTCCTGTGCCCTGGGTTTAGCATGATGCAATGGATTGCCAACAAAACACTATAGCTACAAGGCCTCTGCTAATCACACTATTGATCCTGTAATTCCTCCTATTTGAAACTCTTTAGCTCAGTGGGCGGTATCAATGAATAACGTCTAAGTCTGTGTTTCTTCCCTTGTTCGTCGAAGCACCTGGTGTCTCTGGGGAGGTGACTTAGACCCATGCGCCGGCTTCAGATCACAGCCTCTCTGCCTCTTTAGTATTCAGCAGCCATAGACTCCACAGGAAAGTCTGTCACGTTGGGAACAAACACAAATCAAGCATGGCTGATCAGCCTGCCTTCCTTTGGGTGTTTCTGTGTGGAACTACATTGTGTTTTGCAATGTTTTGTGGTTTCTTTTTTTTCCGCTGTTGTCGTGCATGTAAAGATTTTTAGCTAACAGCCCAGGAACCGAGATGCAGCAAAGAAAAGCATTAGAATTTGAACTCCAGTGGAATAGTAATATATAGAATATTGGCTTGTTTGTTTTTTTGGCAAGGTCTTGGTTCATTGCATGTCATTTTAAAGACTGTGTGCAATCAACAAGACATAAACCTTTATACTGCTGACCTGTTTTTGTCTTGGGTGAAAGACAAACACAGGTCAGGTTTTTTTTTTTTTTATCTCACTTTAAACATACAGAGTTCTCAAAGTAAGAAAGTGTTCTAAAGCAAAGGGGTAGCACATTAACAGACCCAGATTTCTAATGGGCAAACCCTGCAAAAAAACCAAACCAAACAAAAAAACATGGTGTTGTAAGGGCTGAGATTTTGTGACGGACAGTAAAAAGTAAGATCTTTTAAGTAAGATGGCACATTACTTTGCTGACGGTGAAAATGAGGAGAGATATTTTGTAGGTGACCTAGCAGAGATGAGAAGCCAGTGAACAGAACACTGGGCTGTTGTGTTCATGTTTACCCACTCTCATCAGGATCCTGGCAGCTCTGCTCTGAACATACTGTAATTTTTGTATTTTCTTCTGAGGAATCTTAAAAGAAAAGTGCACCGCAATAATCAAGCCGGGAGAAGACAGAGGCACGGAAGAGCTTCTCTGCATCAAACGGAGATTGTGTGGACCAGAGTTCTATAATGTTTTAGAGGTGGAAGAATGCGATTATACTGATATGCTTAATATGGATGTGATGCTGTTAATATAAAACAACATTAAGATTATTCACTTTACTGAAAAGAGAAATGCTATGACCAGCGAAAATGATACTGTGTTGCTGTTAAACTTTATATGCATACCAATAATTATTTCTCTTTGCAAGTTGTTACGAAGAGATACATTTGGTACATTTTCTACTCTTGGCAGATTTGAAGTGTTCAAAGAGAGCGCTATACTAAAGTTGAAGAGGAGGAAGAAAATGAAAACAGAGTGGTTGGTGTCTCGACACATTCCTACCTAATTTAAGATACAGCGGAGTACATCAGCATAATTTATGGATACTTACTTTATCTCAAATAAAAAAATGTATATATTTTTTCTATCATATTAGTTTTAGTTATTTTATTCCAACAACATGTTAACATGTTTTTTATTTCAACTTCAGGGCGTGTGGGTGGAGCAGTGATTAGCGCGCACGACCCATATAAGGAGGCCATAGTCCTTGACGCGGCCGACGCAGGTTCGAATCCGACCTGTCAGCCTATGAACCACTAGTGCTGTTAAAAACAAAAAAAAAATGTCAGGTATTTGACAAATTATCTGTGTGAGTAAACAAGGGGTACAGAATCAGTTATTGTAACCCATCATGGATAAGCAAATGTGGACAATTCTGGGTTAAAAAATAATTTCCCTTTGTCTAAGACGACTGTTTGGCTGATTGGTCACTCTAAACTACTCTTAGGTGTGATTGTGTACATGTGTAGTTGTAACCCTCTCCATTAGCCTGTGATAGACTGTTGACCTGTCCAGTATGTTCCCTTCTTTTTGCCCATAAACTGCTTGAGCTAGGCACCAGCCACCTGCAGACCTGATAAACAAGAGAGAGAAGGTGAATAGATGGATTTACTGTACAGCAAATACTGAGTTTGCCATTATTTATCAAGGAATTTTGAATGAACCCAATCCAATATCGGATAGAAAGCATTTGAAGAAGCATTTACGTTCAAAATTCAGATAAAGGACCGAATAAGATCACCAGTATTGTCTAAGGGGTTTCCAGATTACAATAAGAATTATATCTGCATTTTTACACATTTCTTGTGCCTTTTTACAAGGTTTCAAGAAGGGAATGCCTTTCTAGAAGCTTGACCTTTTTCAGTTCTGTTTGGGATCAAAATTCTCATTAGATCCAAGTTATAAAATTCTAATATAGTTTCTGACATCTTCTAAAATTGAAAAATGCAAATGTGCTGTCTTCTGTATTATTGAATCTACCTTGTTTAAAGTGCAAGCATGACAGGCAATAAAGTAGATGCTCAGCATAATGTCATCACCTAGTGCTGAGCAGTTACTACAGTAAGAAAGCCTCAAATTGAATCTTGCAAGCTGTTTCATGATTAGACCACTGGTAACCACTGCCAGGCAGGAGGTTAAGAAGAGTATACTGTATGTAGAGTAGAGAAAGCAATTCTTGCAAACTCAGAGAAAGGATACTACAGATAGACCTGGGGATTATAGAAATAAGACTGACAGAAAAAAGTAAGAAGAGGATTTACATAGACTGTATTTTATGAATGGATTTAAAAGAGAGAACATATCTGATGGATTTAGAGAAATGCCTAGGTTATCAGATGGATATACAGGTGAATTCAGAGTTGTGTTGATCCCAGGATAAATGTAATCTACAAATGTGTCTATAGTTCAAAAGGAGGCAGTGTGGCAGTGTGGCTGGAATTTTACCAAGATACAGTAGTGGCAGTTGAGCCACAATTATAATGTTGTGGATTTCTTTTTCACTATAAATGTTTTGCACCTTGTGTACATATCACTACAAACCATTCCAGGTAAAACACTAGATGGCATTCAACTTGTCTTCTCAATTATGCAGGCTATGTTTGCTGTCTGCAGCATCTGCAAGACCTGTCCTTTTCAGAGCTTTAATTACACAGTATATAACAGAAAGACAATGAATCTGAAACACGCATATAAAATAAATAAACATTTTCCAAACTTATTGAATACTTTTTTATAATATAATTCTAAAGATCAACATACTTGATGCATACTCTGGCTGCTTGCATTTGGGCTTCCTCACTGAACACATTAACATCAGATCTCTATGGCCTGTGGTAAAATAAAGTATCAAGGAAGTCTGTCAGCTAAAGACAAAAAAAATATACATTGTTATTAAAATTTGGTGGGATGTTTTTATTGAAAACAAAGACCGTTGAGTCTGGGTTGCGCAGGTTGTGTACTATTTTTTAATTTTTGATCCATTGTTTTTCCATGTTACTATGAAGTATGAATGCATAGGCGCATGTATGAAGAGGCTCCAACTAAGAAGGGTAAGTAGATTGCAAGAAGTGCAGATTTGTTTTTCACTTCTGTCTCTCTGCCCCACAAATTGAAACACTGTCCCATATTTGACTGGGAAAGATTATAAAAAGTTATAAAAAAAATAATTAAAAGAAAAAATGCATGAGACCCACTTCATATCCAGACTGCTGCACAGCAACTACATCTGAACAGATAGAGGATTGTAATAAGATTGTAATAAGGTGATTCTCATAGAGAGACCTGTGAAGTTTTTTTCCCTCATTTTTCATAAAGAGGGGAGAGAGATAAGCTGTGCTAACCTGCACTCTTTGCGCCTTATTCTTTGTGAGGCTCAAATAGGATTAACATTTTACTATATCTTTTTTCTGTCCTTGTGAAATTTGTTGAAGCTTGTTTTTCAAGAAGAACAATAAGCTGTGTTCTACTGTACTTCACAGTTTTTGCATGGCTGTCATGATCTCTGCGCTGATGACTGGCCTGATTACTTAGTTCATTCACTTGCCTATCTCCGCCCAATTCTCATTACCGCTCATCTGAGCCACGTGCTCCAGCCTCTATTTAACCAGCCCTCAACCAGACATCAGTGTCAGATTATTCAAGCCTTTGATGAGAGTTCTCTAACATACCTGTGTGTTTCTGATTGTCTGATCCTGACCTTTGGACATCTGAGCCTGCCTGTCCCTGTTCTGATCTATTTGCTTGATCTGTTCTCGGACTCCTGTATGATTTCTGCCTGTGTACTGAACCTTAAACAGATTCGGATTCTTGATTCCAATTCTGGATTTCCCTTTGGTACCTCTTTGGACCTCTGATCTCCTGGCTCTGAATCCTGAGCACGTCCTCTACTCTGCAATTTGCTTCTCCCTCTGGATTATCCTGCCTTCCTTTTTCTGCTCGATTCTGATCTCTTGCCTGTTTTCCGACCTCCAGGACTTCAGCATCTGGGACTCTCTGGGTGGCGCTCGCCGCGTCTTGTTGGGAGTTGACCGGCTGGAACCAGCCTCATCCTCCGGGCTCGGTCTGAACTATAAGATCAGGTCAGTGACTTGCACATTCATAATAAACCTCCATCATATAGTTGTGGTCACTAACCTGTGTTCTCTCCCTGCAGAGGTTCCTGCCTTAGACACCGACACCGTTCTCTGCAGTTCCATTGTAATTTAATGTTTTGTTAAACCTAACTGTCTTTCCACCTCAAATACTGGGTCCTTTTGTACCGAGTCTGACAATTGCTCAAAAAGGATAACAACTTTATCTGGTTTCTGTCCTCTGAACTCCTATCATGGGTAAAGTATTCTGCTTTTAGATGTTTTATTGATGCTTTATATGCCCTCTTCGACTCCAAACCTGACTGTTTTGCCTTGCCATTGACAGATTTTATTTTTTATTTTCCTTCAAACCAGATATTTTCTACTTTGTAACCAAGTCTTTCTTCCTGTCAGACCCATGACATGGACGCTGAATTGCTGCTTGTCCAACTAAAATTGTCTTGGGGTCTATCTCAGTTGGAGCTATGCAAGCCCACTTGCAGAAAGTGGGTTGTTTTTAATCCCCATTTATTTTCATTGAGTGGTAAACCGCATAACTCCATCCTACATGATTTTAGGTCGTATCAGAGGAAAAAGGCTTTAGTAGGTCACAATAATAAAAACCACAACAGGTAAAGAGGGAATGATGACTTCACAAGTAAAAAGAGAATGCATTCTAAGCCCTTTTGTAGTAAAATGTATTTTAACCCCTTGATCACTATTTTTGTAAATATGCAACAAACTGTATTACGCAAAAAGTGATGATGGCCTCTCCATTCCCCTAACAACAGTTAATAAACATTCACAGTGGAGCAAGTAACTTTTAGCAACCAATTTTCTTTCCGGTGTAATTGCTCTATGTTATTATTGTTATTATTATTTTAAATATTGTCACAAATTCGCAATATCCCCACATTTCTATTTATTTTTTTCATAATTTTGAAACTTAACAATCAAACTATGGCAACTACTTACAGGCAAAAATTATATATTTGTATACATGTATATAAGTTCAAGGTGTCAAGGGTTTAAATGTAGACAATAAATATAACCCTAAACTTTTTCTTTTTAAGGTACTGTTGGATTAATAAAGCTAGCCCAGAGAGGCTACATATTCCATTTCACATCCAGTCTTAAGAGAGATATTATTTGGTACGCTTGAAAACCAGCTGTTAATTTAAGGGCTTGATCTGGCAGGAATAAGTAGGTCTATCTATTTCTTTTGCATTTTGGAAATACGTAGGTTACAAACAGAGCAAGGGTGTAACCAGTTACCCAGCAGTTGATCAAAAGTTACAGTGACCATGCTGACCATAGCACACAATTGTCACACAAACAATTGCAGTAGTATCTTAACAAAATGACTACATTCTTAGAGATTGGCTTTTACTTTGTCACTTAGTGAAACAAGGATTTTGCTGACAAGCTTTTAAAACACTGGGCAACTCATCTGTAGACAGAGGAAGCGCATCCTCCATGACATACTTGGCTTACTCACTTCTCCTGGGTCAAATATCTTTACCTCTGTTGTGGAGAAATCCAACTTTTGTTGTTTAGTTTGTTCACACAATCATCTTCTGACTTCTTGCTGGTAACAGGTTGTTTACCCTCTAGATTGATTGCTGTGCACTCTCTCTAGGTGTGACTTGAGGTTACTTGTGCTATATTTAGCCTAAGACAGTTCCCTTGCATGCCCCCCAGCACATAAAGTGCATCTTACTGTGATGTTCTTATCTATTTCAGTGATATACAGTAGTGGGAATATTGTTATTCTTTTGTTGTTTTAAACCTGTCTTCTTATTCTTCTGTTATTTCAAAACCATCTGTTGATATGAAACAACAACAAAGAAAAAAAGTCTTATTCTCTCTATGGCTATGTTCACACTGCAGCCTGAAGTGACCCAAATCTGATTTTTTTTGCCCATATGCAAACTGGATCTGATCTTTTGATGGTAGTCTGAACAACACAGATCCGATTTTTTCCAATGCGACCCAGGCCACTTGGCTATGTGGTCTGGGCAGGTCACCAGTCGATCAAACCTTACACATGCGGTTTAGACACACCAATTGACCTTATAGTAATTTGTTTTTTGACTGTGGAAGAAAGCCAAAGTACCCAGAGAGAACCCAGGCATGCATAGAGATAACATGCAAATTTCATGCAGAAAGACCCAAGGCCAGGAGACAAAGCCATTGCCTTCTTGCTACGAACTGGGCCACTGCAGTCCTGTTGTATATGAAAACAGAAAGAGAGATAACTTGAGAATAAAACTTTAAAGCAGGGTTCACCAACACGGTGGCCATCCTTCAGCGCCTTGTGAAAACAAAACAACTCCCCAATTGTGTTTTAAAATGTTTATTCTGATGCACTTCTTTTCAAATCACCCTTGCATTTACAGAGCTTCCATAATATAAATATTTTAAAGATAATTAGAAATTAAAAGAAGAACATAAAAATATGTTTATTATGCATAAAGGTTTGGTCCTCCAAAACACCTGCATTCATAGGTCAGTATTGGTAGCTCTTCCTATGAAGTTCTAAGCCTTAAAAAGGTAGGTGAACCCTGCTTTAAATGATACATAAAAAGCTTCAAATGTACACAGGGAAAAGTATTAAATGAAAAATAGAGCATATAGACTCAAGTCAGTTCATTTAGATGACTGATTTAGATTAAAGCAAGCCAATGCAGTCCCACCAGTTTCTAATGGTTCTTATGATTTACATTCATTTTAACATTCTTTCTTTCATTCATTCTTTCTTTTTAACCAAGTTTAAGTGCACCTTGTTACAGACGTGTATGACATGTCAACAACATCTCAACACTTTGTAGCAAGCTTCCAGCAGTCTTTTTATCCCCCCGCTATTATTAGCTCTGA
This sequence comes from Cyprinodon variegatus, assembly GCF_000732505.1. Lineage (NCBI taxonomy): Eukaryota > Metazoa > Chordata > Actinopteri > Cyprinodontiformes > Cyprinodontidae > Cyprinodon > Cyprinodon variegatus. Next base: position 278,343 of record NW_015150758.1, read on the forward strand.
ACACTCACAGGGACCTCTGGATGATGAGGAATTGCCATTGTTCTGTCTCTCACTCTATGGTTCATGTGCTTCTTTTTCATTATGGTCCAAAGAAGATAATACCACTCAACAAACCCTAACTACTCATCCCTTCATTTGCTCTCATCATTATCGAAAGTAGTGATTGTGCTGCTGTGGCCCCCTCCTCCCTTTGTTCACCCTCAACTCCTCTTTCTCCGCAAAAAGAGGCACTCTTTGCACTCAGCCATAGGCCATTAAGTTGTCCCACAGCAATAAGCCTTTGTCTGTGCGACCAAACAGTTGATGCTTGATAAGCGTAATCCTGGCTTGTGTTTTAGTCCCTCTGAATATTGCTGTGTGGGCTGTGTGGTCCTTCACAAAGCAGCCAGCGCCAAATTACTCACTTTTGCTTGCCTTTTGTCTCTGGATTTGTGAAACAATCTGAGCCGCTTTGCAGTTTCGGGGGCAATGGTCTCTGTAGGTTGGAGTTTACTGAGTGAAAAATGTGTTGCTGAACTGACCACATCAGGACACGGCAGAGATCCATTTAATTACATACACTGTAGAGAATGGAAATTATTTATCATAATTATCTAACATTATAAATTCTAAAAGAAAATGCACACATTTCATCCAGAAACAACACAATTGTCTAATTCTTAATCAAAGTAATATCAGGTATTATCATTAAAAACAGGAAAAATAAGTGTTTAACAAGAAAACATCCATTTTACTAAATGTGTCTCTGATGAGGTAATGCATGAGTAGTTTATAAAAAAAACGTAGATAAGACCGTGGTACAAACAAATTAGTACAAAATTAAGTTTTGTTTGTGAAATGGTACAGGTATTAAGCGTTGGATCTGTGAAGAAATTGAGGTGTAGAGGGGCATAGAAAACCAAGATTTAGGGAAGAGATTGTCTTTTTAGTTTATATGAATACTACTTTGTTAAGTCTATATCAATGAGAAGAAAAAAATGTTCTTTTTTTACTAAATATTCAAAAGAAAAAAGATCTCTTAAGAGCCTTGCAGACTCGAATCACAATGAATGATTTTAAAAACCACTGCTGTCATAATTTAGAAGTAAAAAACACATATTTAAACCAGCCACAACAAGGGGCTTTTTGAAAAATTTGGGAGACAAAAAATATAAAGAGTTGTTCTTGAACTAAGGGTTATTCACAAAGAATTTCAGAAAAAAACTAAAATTAGCAGTCAGGATTTTTCGATGAAAACAAGAACTTATGGACCCAGAGGACTCCAAACCAGACTTAGTTGGCACACACAAATTAAGTTGTTTACAAATAAGCAGTCAGGGCAAGCTAGTAAGGACTACACTGATGGGTAGGGATGAGAAAAACATGCTACCCTGGAGCGTTTGATAATGGAAGGCCTAATAAAGATAAGGGACACGATAAAGACTCTTACAATTAAACTCTTATAACACAACTCTTACATTTTATATCAGAATCTAAAGACTGAACAAAGATTATATTTCAGCTTTTGATTAAGTCACAGCCAAGGAAAAACAACTGGTTTCAGAGTAAAATAAAAAATGCTGCTAAGAGACCTGAAATTCCAAATCTATGGAATTAAAAGACATGAAAGACAATCTTTGAGATCTGAAAGTGGTTTGTTTGTAAAAATAGGTAAACAAATGATCTTTCACATTCTGCTAGCTTTAGTCACAATCCTATTATTCGAATTAGCACCCTAAGTGGGTGCAGCCTAGTTAGATTAATAGGCACACACTATGCAAAGAGGGAACAATTGAACAGAAATTCAATATTTAGAAGGGGTGATTAGTGAAGGCAAAAACATCTCACTGCTTGCACAAAGTTCAACGAGATATGGTCTCAAGGTATGTTCTCTGGCCTTTGTTCTCATTTTGTAGTTGCTCTTTTGTCTTCCCATGAAATGTCTCCATCTGCAGTTTACAACGGCTTAAATGTCAGTGCCTTGTTTTTCCTGTTTGAGATGTCAAAAGATGTTAACATTCCATGTCATCACTCACCTCCTATTTGTGCAGACTTTGGCAAAGCTATTATTTCTATATGTCCCCCTTGGGCTTCCATATATCAGGCTTTGACCCACGGGAGAGGTTCGGGAAGGGGGTATCATTTATTATTTAAAACTTAAAGAGTAGGGTGAGGCAGGGATTCTTATAAGCTACATTTTCTTAAGCTGCAGCAAAATATGTGAACAAGGGAAAGACTGTTGTCTACTGAATATAAACCTTAAAATATGTATGTTTTCCTCCAGTCACTAACTATCCTTACTCCTACCTGGCATAGTTTCTTCCTGAATCAGACAGGTGAGGACAGTTTAATCTAAGACACTGGCCAAGAACTTTGACTTGACTTGCAAGTGCAGCATCTTTCTGTGAAGCAAGGCGTTGGACACTGTGTACCTGCATGTGTGGACAGGCTGTACTAAAACTGAATTTCCCTTTTAGGATCAATACAGTATTTTTGAATTGTATTGACATGAATTGAATTCACGTTCTACATGTATATCCATAGGCTGTTAGGCAGTTGGGTTGTTAGCAAAAGGAGAAAAGGGCAATCAACAGATCTATTGATTTTGTTCTGTAAACATAAAAACATTCAGTGATCTCAGCAATGTTATTGTTCAGACTTCAGTGTTTTTTAAATTTTACCTTGACAGTTTTGGTGGTCTTATTCACTCAAAAACTTGATTATGTATTTGGGAAGCAAAACAAAATAAGAGAACAAAAGATGCTTCAAATATTTCTTGGCACAAAATAAGGCAACTAAAAAATGCTTTGATAACATGCTGCTGATATTTTTAAAACATTAGTAAAAAAAAAAAAGGAAGACATTTTTTTAACAAAATAGTACAAAATTTAAATTAGCTTCCTGAAATGTGATGGACACAATGTAAAACTTAATTATGAAATCATAAGAACAAGCTGTCTTGTTTTTTTTCAATTATTTTAATAAATTAAAATTTCAATTGTATTGCATGCTCCATTTATACCAATATCCCAAAATTAAATTAAGTGAAACTAGAATTGTTTTAGGAGATGTCAAAAGTCCACTTTCAAAGAACTGTCGCCATGTTAAAATAGCCCCGTCTTCTCATGTAACTGAAAACCCCAGGTAATTTAGAACGTACTATGTCTATAGTGAATCCAAAGCACCAGAAAAGCAAATTTATCTTGGTAAATGTAAATGGAAACATTAAACAGGCTTTCAAAAGCCCCTGGTTGGGTCTTACCAGTTAAAAGTAAATGCCTGATTTTCAACAGTCTGGTTAATGACTTTAAGCATTTATGTTAATAATTGTTAGTGACATATTTAGTTTTGCTGCTGCGACATAAAACCGGAGTGACAAATGCACAGGGTGAGGCAGGGCAGTACTCTGCCAAACTGAAGGGGGGGTGTACGTCAGCGGTTTTAGTATCAGAATTAAATGTTTTTGAAAATTATTGAATATTCCACTAAAGGTCAAAATTGTCTGTTTGTACACCACTTTGTACTTTTAATTTGTTTTATTCTGTTGTATTTTTATCTTTAATACATACATTGAGAGTGGGTGTGTGTGTGAGTATGTGTGGGGGTGGGTGTGTGAAGAACTCTGATGAGATACGAAATAACCAATAGCCAATTGAATAAGCTACCCCTTTAGGTTTATATATTTGTAAATCTGACTCTAAAGGAGTCAGTGCCTCACCAACCATGAACCTCACTGCATGTCATTGTTTACATGGATTTGTTACCTTGACTTGATTGTGAGCAAATGTTTATATCAAGAAGAAGCTGTAGGCAGTGGAATCAAAGAAGCATGGGCTTGAAAATAAATCTCCAGAACAGTGAAAAATATTAAAATTTTATATTTGGCACTTGCAATTTTTGCCACATAGCTTGCAAATGTTTTATATTCACACTCAGCGGCTACAAACAGATACAGGGCAGTAGGAAATCTCTAAGTGCTAGGTTTGAGTGAGCTGTCAATGGGGATTTGCCATGCTACCACCCAGTTAACTTAGTTAGCCTTGCAGCCAGTCTGACTTATCTGCAAGACTCTGCCACTCTATAAAATTATACTGAAAAGTATAATCATAATCCTGATTACTGACTCCATAGGTAAAGTTTTTAGGTGTTCTTCTTTACCTAAAATTTCTTAAAGTGACTGTAAAAATAATTAATAGGAAATGACCAAATTCCCAGGCTTTTGACAGGCAATAGAAAAAAGGGATTGACACTTTCCTCACTCACTATCAAAATAAAAACATACATTTAAAAATGTGTTTACCTACTTACATAGTAGCATAGCATAACTTCACCTAACAACTGAAAATGTTCACTATAAGTTTAAAATTATTTTGAATTAGAAAATTATTTCCAAACAATTTTCAAGTTCAGAGCAAAGAAAAAGACAAGCCTAAATGTAGTGAAAAGTAGGGTGAAAGTATAATATACATCAACTTATTGAGAGATTTAACCAGCTAATTGGAAAGCCAAGAAAGTGATTTACTTGACTATTTTTTTAATTAACATAAAACATTATTATTATTATTTTTTAATATCTTTTTTGCACTATTTATCACTATGTATTGCCTATTTCTATTTCTGATGTGGTAAGTATTCTCATATTATGTTGTTGAAAATAATACAAATTTCTCTATCATGGTTTTTTTTAGATTTGAACTGAATTCTCTAACCTTAAGAGATAATTTTGTATAATTCTAAAAGACTAGAAAATAATCACGTATGAAATCTAACCTGCAGAGACGCAGAGTTACAAGTGCAGAGGGTGTTGTAGGTTTTTAACTGACTAGTGTATTCTAAATTATCAATAGTTGTGTACAGATGTAAATATTTAGCTTAGATTCTAAGCTAACTTAAGATAACATTCACTTTGGAACCTTCTAAAGCATCCAAAGCAGAATCTTTATTAAAGTATTATTTTGCTTCAGGTCAAAGTGTGTCATAAAAACACGTCAGAAAATAGATCAAAATGTAGAGAATTTAAACACATTGTGCACAGGAAAAAAAGAAAAATAAATTGTATAAAACGTTTTCAGCTTTTGGATTAACATATTGTCTGGCTTTTTTCTTTCTTTCTCTTTCTTTGACTTTTTATACACTTTCTTCTTTAGGGCATTTTGATGACATTTAGCTTAGATTGGGATTGACTAGACCAGGGTCTTTTCTGTCCCACATCCTGCAGCTTTTGCATGCATCCCTTCTTAAACACTCCTAAAACAAATGAATATGGCCAGGCCTCTGCTAAACTTACCCATAAGTCCGTACGTTATTGTAACCAATGTGTACCACTGTTTTTGAATTTATATTTATTTGAGATTTTTTTTTTTGTAGTTATGTTTTATGTACAATGATCCCAGTAATCATCACCGCAGTCCAAAACATCAGAGACTTAGGGCTTCAAATGGGTAATAAAGCACTGTAGAATAATGGAAACATAAAAGTTTTATGCAGGGGTGTAAGTTCATCTAATTACATCGTGAGGCCAAGAAACTAGGAAAAAACAAGACAAACTGTAGACTATACACAAGGCAGACAGGAGGCAACTGTGTTCATATGCAGTGTAAATGACATTTCTCCAGAGAAAATAAACCAGAAGTACTGTAGAACCCAAAAGTTCATATGTCAAAATTTGATATATTTTAATTTTTATGTGGATATTCATGAAAGGTATTCAAAAATTAGAAATAAACTTTGTTGAAATTTACCTAAACTGTATGTATACAAGACTGTATTTTTCCCCTTACTTTTAGGACATGTAGGTAAGAAGACCAATAATAACGAAGTGATGCAATATGTAGCTGTTTTGAGACAATTTTCATAACTTAAAGGTTCTGTATTATGCAAAATAAAATTATAAACAGTTTGTAGCAGTCATATCTGTCATGAAGCCTGTATTTGAGATTCACAAAGGAAAACAACCCTTTCCCCTCTATAATTGCCTTTCTCGACCTCTAAGCTAATGTGTGTTAAAAATGCTCAATTTGATTCCCCTTGTGACATCATAAGTGGAATCAAAGTGAGCATTTTGAACACACATTAGCTAAGAGGTCAGGCTGTCCAGAGTGGTCTGTAGCAGTCAATTGGCCAAACTACGTCCAATGGACTGCTACAACATCTTCTGTATTATTCCATGCTTCTAGGGAACTCTCACTGATTGTTATAGGGGGCCCGCCTGGGGGTGCGGAAAGCTAAAACAGCTTGTTTAAAAGAGAGCTAATGAGGTTTTTTTTTACAAGCTGTCTGCCTGATGTTAGAGGAATTTTCTTGCATAAATGGCAAATATAGACTCTGGGGGTCTCATTGTTTATATTTTTTATTCTTAATGTAAAACAATATGAGACCTTTAAAGTAGTACCTTTAATATTTGGTTACATTTCGACTAATCGGTTCATAATTTTGTCATTTAACTAGGGTATAACAAACAATTTCTGTTTTATTTTTTTTTCTCCTCTGCCAGAAACTCCAAAACAAATGGCTGATAATGGATATTGTACTCATAAGGCATTTTAGTAAAGCTAAATATTCTTCATGGACAGATATATTAATATTAATTTTGTTTTCAACATCCTTTTAAGTCAGGGGTTAAAGTTTAGCATGAAGAAAGAGAAGAAAGTTTGGCCTCTAGAGTTTTCTGAAGTCAGAAGAACTTAGGGTTTCTCTTTCTTTATTCTCCCAGGGTTTACTGTGGGAGAACTTTAAAAATTTCGTTCTGATAAGAAGCTGGTGTGCAGACCGAAGGGCAAAACAAGCTAAAAGCATTTGATCCTCCCACCAGCTGATTTCCATTTGTGACTCATAGCCCTAATCTTCCTATTTAAACCACCAAATAAAAGAAAAGGGACAGGCAAAAAAGACTGACAGGAAGTCGCTTAAGGTCCAATATCTCTAATATCCAAATATCCCTCACTTTTATATGTTTTCCTCTTATTCTTCATGACTATATGAAAGTCCTCTTCTCTCTAACTCTCTCTAATTTTAATATGGCTCTTCTAGTCCAACTCTAACTCCTTCCTTTCTGTTCTCATCTCCCTAAAGGGTCTCCATCTTTACTCGAAGATAAGCTTCCACAGAAAGGCACGGGTCTTTTAGGATGATAGTTGCAGTTTAATGAAGCATTGGCTGAAGGTGTTTAACACTGTGCATGTAAGAGTGTTGTGCCAAATTAGCTATTACCTCCACGAATACGCAAAAAGTTAAGTGAGACACACCTTCTGCTCACTTGATAACATTATAAATCTCTATGGTCCTTGGACCATAGAGCTCCCTTGGACTTTACACCAAAGAGCTTCCTGTTAAATTTATTCACTACTTCTTAATGTAGTGGATATCTTGTGTGTGTTAATTTCATAAGATGTAGTACACTCAGAAACTTGCAGTGCACAAAAAGTGTAAAAAATGCATCTTAATTCAGCTTGTATTTTCTTGCTGTTCTCTGCATAAATAAAAGGAAATATCATTTCATTTCCTATTTAGTTGGCTGTGTTCCCACATTCTGTAAAATCTTCTCATCCATCACCCATTCTCCCCTTATATAACAAACCCACACGTACAAAGGCACCCACCCACGCAAGCACCTACACATGCTCATGTTGCCTCAGTTTGTTCACCCCACAGGCACAGGTGGTCTTCTCCCAACCTCATGAGAAACCTGCCTGGCCCCATTGCCAGTGAGATTTCCCATGAGCCTCCCTGTTGCCATTCTTAGTGAGACATGAAGGAGCTATGGTTCAGACGGTGAACTCTTCTGTTCAGATACTGCAACTCGCCGCCATCTGGCTGCAAGGCATCGTGTGGCATTGCAATGATGCGTACAGATGTACAGAAATCTGTTTGCACTTTTGCAAGTTGTTTGCTTTTCGGGGTGGCGGGCTGGCAGATGTTAATAATATGCATGTATGCACATGCAGTGCAGTATATTTAATGATTCTTTACCTCTGGTGGCATATTTTTCACTGCGTATGGGACTTTGTTGACATGATGATGCATCTGTGTATGGTTTGAATTATTGGTGTATGGCTCTGTGTTGTTGCTGAATGTGCAACTATGGTACACTGCTGGCAACTGGTCTTTTTGACAGTGTGCTCATAAAAACAAAACACAAACTCGAAAAAGGTACCTAGCAAAATAAACTAGATAATGACAAATTGTTGCTTTAGTGGTTTGGGTGCATTTGTTGAGCTACTTTCAGAAAGAGGGGTAACAAATTTTACATTATCAAGAAGAAATAAACTGAAAAGGAAAAATGTTTGGCTCTATGAGACTATGCTCTTTAGATCTATGTATATAAATCCTGTTTGTAGGCAATTAATTGAGTTTCATAGGAAATAATAATATAACAATATCAATGCAGAATTTTCTTTTCAGAGAAAATTATGCAGATTAGAAGTTCTACCTTGCATATGTACTGAATGTCTAAAATTATCTATAAATAAAAATTAAAAGGTAGGATAATTATAGTAAAGGATGATAATATTATAGGACTTTGAATTTTTAATACATATTTTCTGTAGTTAATGAATGAAGAATTAAACCTGTAATGTCCTTCTCTTAAGTACTCTCTTAAGCTTTTTGTGTTATGAATAAAATACCAAATAAACATACTTATATATACAGACCACAAAGGTCATGTGTGATTTACTCTGACCTCAAGAAAGATTTAATGGGTAGTTATGCTTTTACAATGCATCACAGTCAATGGCACAAATAGAATTCACATGATGTTGCGCCTGCTGTAATCAATAACCTGTAAGTTAAGGATGGATGGGGAGGCTGTTATGCCCATAAAGCAAGAAGCTAGTTGTATTGACATGGCCATCTATACTACTCTGCTTACTCTCGTTTAAATGGAGAGGGGGACTCTCCAACCTCTATTTCATGTTTGTGGTTCTATGAAAGCATCAAGAGTTATTGTTAAGCTCTAAAAGAAGTATTTGATCTTGCTCTTGTTATTTTCAGCATCATAGAAATCATTCATAAATATAAACATAATGTAGAGTTATTTTTCTAAAAACCTGAATTAAAATCTAATGGCGTTATATACGGTACATGTTTTAAATAAAATGCATCTATCTGATTCATGGGTAAAGCTATGAATGTACCGGTATGTAAAATAAATATAATGCCCCACTCAACCTTCATCACATGTGCTATCATAAATTCATCTGAAAAATTTATTCTTTACTTAAAGGAATTATTCTATCACACATCCACATAAGTGAAGCAAATCCTAATATTTTAAATACAGTGAAGAAAATAAGTATTTAAGAGTCTGACATTCTCATAGGAGGCACCTGTCCAGTGTGAGAGACACAATGTAAAAAAAAAATCCAGAAATCACAATATAGGATTCTTCTAACTATTTATTTATATGATCCTGCTGCAAATAAGTATTTGAACACCTATTTATGAGCTAGAATTCTGACCCTCAAAGACCTGTTAGTCTGCCTTCAAAATGTCCATCTCCACTCCATTTATTATCCTAAATTAGATACACCTGTTTGAGGTCATTAGCTGCATAAAGACACCTGTCCACTCCATATGTACAATCAGTAAGAATCCAATACTGACATGGCCAAGACCAAAGGGCTGTCCAAAGCTGTCCAAAGACATAAAATTGTACACCTCGACAAGGCTGGAAAAGGCTTCAGGAAAATTGCCAAGCAGTTTGGTGAAAAAATGGTCCACTGTTGGAGCAATCATTAGAAAATAAAAGAAGCTAAACATGACTGTCAGTCTCCCTCAGACTGGGGCTCCATACAAGATCTCACTTTGTGGGGTCTCAATAATCATAAGAAAGGGTTAGTTGTTGGTTGTTGGTAATACACTAAGATGTCGTGGTTTGAAATCATGCATGGCACAGAAGATATCCCTGCTTAAACCAGCACATGTCAAGGCCCGTCTTAAGTTTGCCAATGACCATCTGGATGATCCAGAGGAGTCATGGGAGAAAGTCATGTGGTCAGATGAGACCAAAATAGAACTTTTTGGTCACAATTCCACTAACCATGTTTGGAGGACGAAGAATGATGAGTACCATCCCAACAACACCATACCTACTGTGAAGTATGGGGGTGTTAGCACCATGCTTTTGGGGGCGCTTTTCTGCACATGGGATTGGGTGACAGCACTGTATTAAAGAGAGGATGAGCGAGGCCATGTATTGCAAGATTTTGGCAATAATGGCAATGACCTGAAGTGCACAGATTGGATGACCAAGGAGTGGACCTATAAGAAGCATATCAAGGTTCTAGTGTGGCCTAGCCAGTGTCAAGACCTAAACCCAATAGAGAATCTTTGGAGGGAGCTCAAACATCATGTTTCTCTGTGAAAGCCCAGAGACCTGACTGATCTAGAGAAGATCTGTGTGGAAGAGTGGGCCAAAATCCTTCCTGCAGTGTGTGAAAACCTGATGGAAAAACTGCAGGAAACATTTAACCTCAGTAAGTGCAAAAAAATAAAAAGGCTACTGTACCAAATATTAACATTTTTATCAGGTGTGTTAATGCAAATTTGCAGCTATATCATAAAATATTTTATTTTAAAATCATACATTGTGATTTCTGGATTTTTTCTTTTTTTATTAAAATTTCAGACCCCTCCATGATTGGGAGGACTTGCAAAAGAGCAGGGTGTTCAAATACTTATTTTCCTTACTGTATTACTAAATCTTATTTACAATTTTTCAAGTCTACTCGGTTGAGAAAATCTAATAGAAACTTTGTTGTTATACCAGAAAATTCACTACAAAACAGTTACCTAAGGAGGTAAAGTTGGGACAAAGGAAAATTACAGAGGAGTGATTAAAATGAGATCTTTGGATCCATAAATTGATACACCCTTAGAGTCAAAAAAAAGGGAGGGTGCCTTTCTTGATATGAAAAATAAAAACAAAACAAGAAATGCTTTCCTAAATTCCCAAGTCATTAAGGATGATTTAAATAGGAAGTACTTGAAAATGTGCTTACAAGCATTAAGACAAGACCTCTTTTGAATAAAGAGGGTAATAATAGTCTCACCTGACACCAACCTGCCAGTGGGACTGAGGATGGTAATTAGCCAGATTGCTGCAAAAGCACATACATTACTTATTTGCTAATACCATTATTTATGTATTGACCTTTTAAGGAATAATACATTGAAATTAATAGCATCAGACTGCAACCAGGGCTGGGCCATTCTACAGCATTTTCAAGTAACCTGGAAAATAGTGGTTACTGAGATTGGTTTCAGTTTTTTTTTTTTGACTTATCTGTAAGTATGTGTCTGTAAATTTTGACCTGGTAAATAGTATAAAAAAAAAAGTCATAAATATGTACTTTTTTACAAAATATGCACAACACGTAAGCATGGAGAACAAAAAAATAAACAATTAAAAAAAAATTACATAATTTTTTATGTTTTATTTTTATTGTATTTTTTCAGAATTAAAAGAAATACAAAGAAACCTTTTAAGCTAACTTTTTACAAAACAGATCCACTTTATATTGTTAAAACACTTTACAGTACAGTATTTTATTTGTTTATTTCTTAACACTTTACTGTCATATTATTCTTACACACTTCCCTAAGGTCCACATTTGTGCGATCATCTTTTCTCTTTTTGTTGCTGTAAACGGCAGAATTTCCCCATTGTGGGACAAAACAGGGATTTTCTATTCTATTCTATTCTATTCTATTCTATTCTATTCTATTCTATTCTATTCTATTCTATTCTATTCCATTCTATTCTATTCTATTCTATTCTGTTCTAACTGGTAGACTTCACTGTGAATAATCTAGTTATATTTTTTGACCTGTGTGGTTTAGTTCTGTTTCACTTAGGTTTCAGAAATAAACTCTTACACCATATTAACCTCTGTGTTAAGATATCTTTCTGTACTCAGTCAGGTAACATTTAATTAAACCATTCACCCCATGTGGTAAACCCTGTCTAATGATTCATAACCTTTAAATCTAATGTTTAACAGATATATGAGATTCCTTTTTACATAGGTAAGTACTGTGCTCTAGCATCTTTTAACTTTTAGAAATTTACTTTTAACTGCAATCCATACTACCTGAATGAATTGGCATTTAAATATTGTTTTAATTAGAAATACTCCAGTCACAACCTTTTTGCCATAGACACATGTCACACTGGTTAGTTTATACAATGGCAAACATCCAGAGAAAAGAACATGAGTGGACTCTTACTCTATATGTAGCTCAGTCTGACTTTTAAACTGGAGTCACCTATTTACAGGAGGTGTCAAAGCACCTCTAACTGTTAAGGACAGGGAGATCTTTGAGAGTGCAGGAGCCATGCCTGTTCCTTTTTTGACTCTGTGATGGCATCAGCAATCCCCTATGGTGTTGTTTCTACAGCTATGAGGAAATCATTAGACACGCTCATCAGAAAGGCCAGCCGGTGTTCTTGGGTGCACTTGTTGACGAAGTCCAAGTGGTGAGAGAAACAATTCTCATGATCTTGGCACACACCTGCTTAGCTCCACCCAGTTCTCATTACCCGCTTATCTGACCCACCTGCATTAGTCTCTATTCAGTTATCAGTGCCAGAGTAGTTTGAGCCGTTGGTAAAACTTATTCTAGCGTTCCCGTGCTCTGACTACCTGATCTTGACCTGTTCTGCTTCCCCACCTCTGAGCCTGCTTTGTCGCATCGGATTTGCTTGCCTGACCTTTCTTTTGACTCCTGCCAGATCTCTGCCTGTTTGTGTACCATACCTGGAACTGTGACCCGACTCTATCCTGGTTTCCTCCTTGGCACCTCACAAGATCTCTGACCTCCTGGCTCTGACAACCAACCACACCAGCTTTTGGCTTCGCGTAAGACCAGGTTAGTGACTCACACGCTGGCTATCATCCACTTCCGGGTTAGATACACGGTCACTAACCTGCTGTCTCCACCCACAGAAGGTCCTGTCTTAGACGCTGATGCCACTCACTCTGATACAGTTTTCCATAAAGGTTTATGAGAAATCTGTTTGTCCGCTTTGAATACTGGATCCTTCTGTTCTGAGCTTGAGAACAATAACATCACTCTCACAATGTATCCCTATGTTTAAAGGTGCAGAATATCAGAACTCTTTCAGTAAAAGAGTGCTACATTCTAAATACACAGAGGACCATTATCACAGATCCTTCCTCCCAAAATTGTTAAGAATTAAAAAAACATCACTGCTCACAAAAATCTCAATAGCTGTCTGCATTCCTGCTGTTTGCACATTTATTTTGATTCTTGTAAAAAATAAACAACTATTTTAGTTTATTATTCTGCTCATTTGTACATTATTTAATCTGATTAAGCTAATTTTAATAACTCCAGTATTTTTACATGTATTGCAAATTTTCAGTAATTTTTAGCCTCTTTTTATGTTTTTCTTTAGCTCTGTATATCTGTATGCTCAATTTTACATGCATATTGCTGTCTGTAGTGTGGGGCAATAAAGGATACCTCTTAAGTTGGCATAAGAGTATCAGAATATTGAAGGTCTTAGTTTTATTCTTTCATTTTCCACTGTTGCAAACTTTATGCCATAAGTACATTAAGTTTATTAAAATCAATGACACTTTGTTTGATGCAGTTACACCCTGTGCTTCATGGGTTTTTCCCTATGAAGCTGAACTATGGAGATACATAATGGCAGGAAGCCACCTTTAAGTTTTGTATGCTTTATCATAATTCATTAGAATTTCAATTATCTATTCTAAAGATTTTTTAATGAAAAAAAAAATAGTGACAGCTTTTCTTGTTTCTTGTTTTCAACAGTAGCAACAAGCTAGCACAATAAAGAATTTTTCTGGCCAACAACATCAAGGAGTTGCTACAGTTCTGTGTTGATAACAGTGAAGTCAGTATCTTACCCCAAAAATGTTTTATTATGAGAAGGAATTGAACTGTCAGTCACTTCAGTCCTCTGCTCCATTGCTCTCTGGATCTCCATCTGGATTTCCACACCTTCAGCCACTCATCTTCTGTGGCTGTCAAGATCTTCAGCCTCTGTATGACCAAATCCTTCCTCCTATCGAAGAATGTTGTTTCAAGCATTGCCTCATGCTGTTTTTCATTCCAGAGCCTCTGTGCGATGTCCCTAAGTTGCCAGCTTCCCAGACTCCTTTCTCAGTCACACATTCAAAAAACCATTGTTACCCTTTTTTATCCACTGTCTCCTGAAACTTCCTTTTATGCGAGACAGAAAATTAGACAAAGCCATGAAAGCAGCGGTTGTATTTTGTATGATTGTTATGTCTATTACATTTATGAGGATCTTTTTCGCAACCCCTTCTTCATTCAAGCATTGCTTATGAAATTTTAATCAAGTAAGGACTTGACTTTGGTTATTGGAAGCCCTTTATTCCTTTTATTTTCAGCTGGTCAGTTAATTTATTTGGATCAGTTGTTATTAGTGTAAAAGAGAAAGCCAATATTTGGCCAGTTTTTTTTTTTTTTATACATATCATACACTCTGTTCTAGAGTAATTTCGGTCAACTGTTGAAAAGTCACAAATCTTGACATCTGCTGTACTGACTTATTCCTGAAGAGTTGATCAATGCACTAATACAGAGGGGGTCTAGTTTTTTCTTTGCGATATGATGGCAACCTAATATAATCCAGTCATGCACTTCAATAAACTGCAGATTTTTAGGCATAACAATATTATGTTTTTACTGCAATGCCTTTAACACATTACATATTATTATAACTCATTCCTATTAGACCATTTTATGTGACACATGCCAGAGAATAATCTGTAAAGACAGATGTCACCAGCATAGTATTTTAGAGATTAACTGCTAGCAAAACAGACCCTGAGGATATAATGTAATAAAGAGAGTAATATGTCATAACCACAACATCTAGAGAAGGCCCCTTTCTCACAGCTTTAAAAACAGAGTTGGTTTTCTTATACAACACAGTACAAGAAGAACAGGATTCCAGTTCATTTTGTATGAAATTTGGTTTAGCCAATTAGAACATAATGTACCCTTCCACACAGAGACCTGCATGCATGCCAAAGCCCTCCCTCAACACACCCACACATACAAGAAATAGTTTTAAAATAGAGGTGTGACATCCCTTATGCAAGAAAATCATTTTATAACTATTTTTACATTCAATATATATCATTATTGTTCATTTTTGTTATTTGAAATTATTTAATAGCTTCAGTTTTTAAGGTTTTCATTCACTGATGTAGAGTAGTAATTTACAGTGAAACTTGAGTATTTGCATAGTATAAAATATATTTAGCAAAATATATGAATACAAACAGGCTTAAATTGGAATGCAACCAGACTTCTGCTCAGTTTTTTTGAAGATGATTCAACTCAGACCATGCACAACAAAGTGAAAAAGAATCCAGAAGAAGGGGTGGCTATTTCATTTGCATCTGACTTGGAATGTGTGAAGGAGGATGGATCAATGCAGCTTACATTACGAACCCCAGTCAGCCTCGGCAGATGGCCGCTCACACTGAGCCCGGTTCTGCTGGTGGCTTCTTCTTGTTAAAAGGGAGTTTTCCTCTTCACTCTCCCTACATGCATGCTCAGTGCGAGAGATTGCAGAGAGTCAATAAGTCCTTGCAATCAGTTGTTTTTCCTTTGATAGAAATATTTTTGAAGAATCTGATTGTGTTACCTTTATAAAAAAGTTAATGCTTTTTTAAATGCAGATTTTCTTTTTGTGTTTGTCTCCAGATGTATTTATAGACTTCTGGATAGGTGTTGAAATGTTAAAAAAAAAAAAAAAAAAAATCAAATTTAAGCATGTTTTTGGTTGCTATGGCCCAGATGATGGCTAATCTAAAAAGGCATACAGACACAATCAGAGGTGTCACATGTATTACCGGTAATATGTATTACTCAAGAATAAATCCTACTGTTTAAAAATACTTTTGTAGTATTAGAGTATCAACTTCAGCTTTTTACTCAAGTTAAAGTAGCAATTTTAAAACAACCTAAAATATAAATGTAAAAGTAATGCAGGAAAAATGTTAAGGACTAATGCTTTAAACTTTATAATGGTTACTGCACTACTCTGTTACAGAAACGTTTTTCTTCAATTCTGGAAGATAACTTCCTTATACTTCTTTGTTTTATAACTTATGGCAAAAGTATCAATTGTAACTTTGCACCATCTTGAAAAAATATTTATTTTGGTATGTGGTGAAAAACAAGTTGGTGCAGTACCGGGTCCAACCACAAGGAAGTAATTGTCTGAATCAAACAAATTATTTTGATGCTTTTTTCTTCTTATTATTTTTTATGCCAACAGTCCATAATGAGAATGAGCTTAAATGAAACAGCATTAAAGTTCTGTCTTCCTTGAATTTCCACTTTGATCTTTGCATGCCCAGGAATATAGCAGAATTTTTGTTACTTGTTGCTTGTATTGATTTAGTTGGTTCCTGTGTTGCTTCACAGTCCATAGAGTAGCTGAAGCCAACAAATTAGTATCATAAACGAGAGTGACATTCACTCAGAGAAATTTTGAAGAGAGCAGATGAATAAAGCACTCATTTGTACACCATAAAGAGAGACAACCCTACATTGAGTCAGTTTTATTACAATGCAAACCACACAGAGAAATATATTTGTTTTGTGGGAACATTATTAAAGATAACAACATATAAAGCACTCTTCATGCACTAACAAATATGTTTCTCTAATATCGGACATTTGACTGTAGTGTTAGCCATGATGTTACTCGAAAAAGCTGCTCTGAAATGATCACACCAAGATAGGACTTCTGTGGAAGAGATAAGTATTGATTTTCCTTTACGTTTGTGTGGCTTTTAAGATATTACTTTCACAATTAGAGCATCAGCACTGAGCCATTAAGTTAAGCGTTTGTTTACACCTACTGTATTTTCATTACACGGCAGCTTAATGATAATGGAGTAATCTATCCATGCCAATATTTAAGAGTTCCCCATAAGTGCTCAACTGAGAAGTTTGCAAAGTGAAGTGATACTTTATGGTCCACCTCACATACTTTTAGTTATCATTAGACAATTTTAAATCCATGCTCAAAGTACTTGAGTGTTGAATTTCAGGTTAAAGGATAATTTTTAAGTCTTCTGAAATGTGTTGTAATATATAAGCAGTGGTTTCCATTAGTTTACTTCCATTGAAAATTAGCTGCAGATCCTTGCCCCAAACCAAGACCAGTTATCTGAATAAAAAATGTCAATGGTTTGGTGAAAGAATTAGACTATGGTATATTACTGGCCTTGAGTAAGTAATCCTAGAAGAAGCTTACATAACAGATCATATGCTAAACAAAAAATAATAATTAAATAAAAGGAATGACAGCAGATCTTGCGTACCGGTAGATGCTCACTTGCCATGTTACATTTAAATCCTCAAGTTATATTTTTGAAACTTTGGGAAGGGCAATATCAACAATAAATATTTCAATAACCATATATTAAATAACTATTATATTATATAATTTATAATATTTATTATTTCTTTATAATGATACCAACATAGACACCTGGTAAGTTTAGTTTAATAATAAAAAAAAAAGGATTTTAAATTCTGACTTCCATTAAAAATTTGATTTTATATTTAAAACAGCATTATTCTTTGCATTACACATTGACATTGCAGTAGGTTTTTATATTTTGCTTAGGCAGCACAGTATAATACATAATAC
>NW_015150758.1:296350-302485 GCF_000732505.1 Cyprinodon variegatus
GAAGGAAGGAAGGAAGGAAGGCCGTCATCCATCAGGTTGAGTAGTCAATTTGTTGTGACATCATCACACCAGAGTTGAATAAGCTTATTAACTGATTAGATGAAAAAATATTTTGAATTTGGAGGAAATTAAGCTCATGTTATTTGGAAAATCTAAAGGAAATACAGAGGCAGAACTCAAAGTAGATGGGGTAGAAGTGGAATTAGTAAATGAAATACATTTTCCTGAATGGAGGCGCTCCCCCATATGCAGTTCAGCAGCTCGACCTGGCGTGCTCTGAGTTGCTTTTTGTGCTTTTTTTTCTAAGTATGCACTGGTCTACAGAATCAAAATGGGAAGTAAAAACATTATTATACTACTCTTGATCCATTTTGTTACCCTGACTTGAGAGCCCTGATGGACAGGGCTCTCAAGTTTTTGATCTGAGCTTGGAGTGAAATTTAATGCGCTGTCAGCAAAATTCCTGTTTAAGTCATTAATTTAATTAACAGATTAATTTATAACCCTTTTCAATTTATATAATTATATAATTTCATATGAAAATGAGCAGATTCTGTCCCTTAAATCATCTTCCCAAACATATTTGATAGCTCTATATCAGGGGTTTTAAAATTTGCTCCACAGGATCCACTGTCTTGCATGTTTCGGTGTTGCCCTTGGAGATTGGTGGCTGTAGAGGCAATAAAGGGCTTTGATAAAGAGAGTCCCCCCTTTGATTATCACCTCTTTATAATATTGTTCGCTTTTATAGAAAATTATTTTTTACTATTTAGTTAAATAAATAAATGCCAAAATTACTGCACAAAGTTAATAGCTACTTGCAATTACTATTCGTAGCGAAACATATATTTTTAAAAATGTTAACTGTAGTTCCCAAAGCTGTTTTATTACAGTCACTCACAGTCACTTTGTGATCAATTTAAATGATTAATTTGTCTGGAAATCTTACTTAAACTGAGCATTTCTATGCAGTATAAAAAAATGGATTAATCCAGGTACATGTTGGAAGCAGCATTTTTCTGTTGCATTTATTTGTTTGGGTTGACAGTCCTGTCTAGAGACATTTGTTGCAATTTGCTTAAAGGTATAGTGTAGGATTTTCACAATTTTTTTTAAATAGACCTGCCTTCTCCACTTTAAAAAATGAAAAATGCACATGCACCACCCTGTACCCGCTCCCATGATGGAACACCTATTAAATGTGTGCGAGAGCATGCATTAGCCCATTTCTCGTCGTCCCATGCTCTATTTAAAAGATGCGATTTGCATCACATATACAAAATTACTTTCCAGATGAGGATTTGCAATTTTTCCACTATGGCCGGGTAGTGGCGGCCTAGGGACTGGGGCATTGCGCTTGGAAACCAGAGGTTCTAAGTTCAAGCCCCACCCCCACAGACTGCTACTCTCAGTCCCTGAGCAAAGACCCTTAACCCCACACTGCTTCCTGGACACCGCACAATGGCAGCCCACTGCTCCCCAAGGGGATGAGTTAAATGCAGAGATTCAATTCGTTGCTCTGTACTCTTGACAGTGTAATGACAATAAAAATGCTGGGGAAAAAAAAAATAAAAAATTCAGACTCACCACCGGTAAGGGAAAATGGGGAAGAGAATGTAGGACGGCCTTACATAAACATATTACCAGAATGATGGAAAATAAGGACTACTTATTTTGATGATCTACCAGGAAAAAGAACATCCTCCACTAAACCTTTAGGTGAGAAACAGTCTGCAGTTGCTCAGGTCCTTGTGAGAGAGAAGAAATGAGTTGGTGCTCAAAAAACAGTCCCACATTTGCCTATAGAAGAGATCTGCTCGTAAAAAGAGAGGGAGATGTGGAGGCTTATGGCACAGACTTAGGGACACTTAGAGAAGCAGAGGAATCTGCTCGTGCAAAAGATAGAGTTTGAAGCATGATTCAGCTAAAACCTGAGAGAAAAGACCTATGTATCCTTGCATTTTTACCAAGACTGGTTGATGAACTCTCACTGAGTTTGGAAGCCCATTTCACCTGGACCCTTCACCTGAGATGACTGGAAATTGCTAAGGAGGGTGCATGTGCATTTATGTGAACCAGTGGTACATCAGTACTAGTGAGGTATGGGAAAAGCTCTATAGCCCTGACAATAAACTACTAACAGTTTTTCTCCATGCATAATGGCTTCCAAGATAATTCCAGCAGTGTCACAGTTTGTTTGAGGGTTGTGGACCAAAGGCAGAGGCAGGAAGGCAGAGATGAATCTTTTAAGTGATTTAATGAATTATTAAAAACTGAAAACAGAGGCAGGTTATCCAAAATAATCAAAAAGAAAACAAAGTCCAAACAAACATGAAACCAGGAGTCCACAAAGATAAAAAAAAAAAAAAGAAAAATGAGAACACAAGTCTAAACGTACCAAAAAACCAAGGAGACGTCAGGGGACTCAAAAATCACAAGGAGGGCTCAGAGAGACGAAGTAGAGGAAGACTGAGGAGGTTTGACGATGTTTGACGAGGACCCAGCAAAGAGGAACCGAAGAGAGAGGACTTTTAAAGGAGACTGAGACAAAGAGAGGGTTAATGAGGAAACTGGGAAAAGGTGTGCATAGAACAAGAGAGGGAAAGAGCTTGGGAAAAAGGAGAACATAAGAGGGCAGCAGAGGGCAACAAAAAGAAACCTGGAAGACTGGAAATAACAAAATAATAATTAAACTACTAGGACTATAAAACTTGGAGAAAAGAAAACTAAACACTTGTCATGATTGGTTACTGAGTAAGCCCAATATGCAGAACACAAACGGAAGCTGATGAAAAGTTTAACAAGGTTTATTGTTACACAAGCACATGAATACTTCAACTGGAACTGGTTCAGGCCTGGGGGCAGGTTCACTGGAGTCTGCAGAGATGATAGTTCAGTTAGCACAGGGACAGATGAGTTATGAGACTTTGAGTTAGCTGAAGAATACCTTGAAGGAGTCCGGGTTTCTCTTTGAGAGAGGTAACTGTTGGATCCACAGACTGTTTGTTCAGCAGAGTCCAATAACTGCTTCAGCGTCTTACTTCTGACTATGAGGGCAGACCTTGATTTGGGTTTCCAGCTCTTAACCAAGAGCTGCGGGGGAATCCAGAGAAGAGTCTTCAGGTTTGGCTCACGAGGGTAGGCTCGGCAGGTTAATCTCATCCAGAGCTTCACGAAGAGACAGGATTCCTGTGAGGCAAAAACAAGGAAGAGTAAGAATCTTATCTCAACCAGAGATAGCAAAGATTCTCAGGTGTTTGCTAAGGCTCAGGTGCTAACCAAACTAGATCAACACTGCGGCGTTGAGGCAAGGTCTGAAGGCAGGTTATATAGTGGTGGATCCTCTGATGATGAGATGGGCCACAGGTGTGTTGGGAGCTCAGCTCAGGAGGACCCACGGCGAACTCTGCTGGAGGAAGGTGGTACAGCTCCAGATCCCAACAACACTCAAAAGAAAACATAACAGAACCAAGACTAGGACAGTAACTGGAAAAAAAACAAAGAACTCAATAAATTAACCTACTAAAACTGGAAAACAAGGAGCAAAGCAAAACTGGATACTCAAAAGAAAAACCTAACAGAAACCTGACAAGCAGAGGTTATTTACTCTTGTATACAATTATCTAAGAGCCAGTGCTTCCGTAGAAGCTCAGGTGCTCGCTGAAGTCACACACATCTGCTCCAACACTACAAAATTAATCTTAGGGGATTTCTATTACTGTTGCATTAAAATAATATCTTAAGAACCTACAAGCAGCGACACTTTGATTTAAGCCCTGTGTAGCAGTGAAGACCTAAGTACAGAAGAGGATTAGGGCCACTGAAAAAAAAAAGTTAACTAATTTTTACATTTTATTTATTTAACATGGGGAAAAAAGTCAGAATTCTGACTTTTTTTCTCAGAATTCTGAGATTAAAGTCAGAGTTCTGACTTTTTTCGCAGAATTCTGACTTTAATTTCAGAATTCTGCGAAAAAAGTCAGAATTCTGAGATTAAAGTCAGAATTCTGAGAAAAAAGTCAGAATTCTGAGATTAAAGTCAGAAGCCTGGAAGGGCTAAAAATACAATGATCTCAATCAATCAGCCCACTTCTAAAGAAGGAAACATACCAATCAATCAAAAATGTCCGAAGGGATTTTCAAAATCCTCCAGGACTTTGGTCGACTACAGTGCAAGCACGTAGCCGAAACTGGGAGTCAGCGGGGAATGGAGCGACTGAACCTGAGCCTGGACACCTGCGTCCCTGTGCTTCCCCCCCACCTGCCTTAATAGTCCCCAGCCCCCCTCCTCCGGCTGAGTCCGGGCAGCTCATGGCTCTATGCTGAGGACCAGTCTAGTTAGCGGCGAGGCAGTCAAAAACAAAAAGTGTCCTCCTTTTCAGAAACCCAAATCTGGTCATCCCTGGCAAAGATGCTTCAGCCGTGCATCAAAACTAAACTTGTACAAGCATAAAAAATGAAGCAGCATGCATTTCGGTGTGAAAAATGTGTCAGAAAAGATCTCCTACTGCACCTTTAATGGAATGAGCTACTGCTGATTATTTGATATGCTGAGTCTGTTGCTACTTCTTAATTTCAGCACTGAATACTTTTTTTTTTACTCAGGCTTTCAGAGATCAGCAGCATTTGTTGTCTACTTATTCCAAGTTTTTATGTTCATTTTAACTTTAAACATTTATTTTTATTATTATTTTTTTTACTGCTTTGTGACCTCTTTCCTTCTTGTTCACACTGCACTTTTGCTGCCCCCCCCTGTGTTTTTTTTAATGTACGCCCTGTTTTTAATGTATACCTTTCCTTTGACTCCCTTTTTGTGTGACATAATTGTCCCTTACATTGTCTATTTTATTGTCTGTGCACCCTGGGAATTCTTTTAATTGTTGAAAAGTGTGCTTTATGAATAACTTTCTTTAGGTGTGAACATACCTTTATTTTTGTGGACAAAAAGGCATTTTAGTTCCAGTCATTTATTTAAACACATTCATTTCGCTAAATGCTTGATTTCTAACTATTTTGATTTGTGTCCATAGCTGATAAGAACCAAATTATTTAGGAAAAAAAAACAAAAAACAAAAACAACATCAAAAACATTCTTTTTACTTGGAGCTACAAGCTTATGCAGCAGAAGAAATGCATATTTAATTGGTGATCATCTTCCTCCTCATCATTCAACTGTAGTGCAGTTCTTGTCCCATTTAATTTAACTGTCATAGAGTTCTCTTTTTATGAGGAACTTATATGTCCAAGCCTAGTGGAAAAACATTCCAAAGCTTAACACTCAGTGCTCACAAATCAAAATGATGATATGATTTAAAACCTTTCATAGCTATGTCTGAAAATATACACTAAAGTTCAGAGCATAAAACTTTTTAATCTCAGATACAATTTTATTTTTTCCATGTCACACTGACTGCGTATAGCAAGGCTACCCATAGACATGGTGGCAGATCTGCGCAGATTTTTTTCACTTCAGCCTTTGTAAATAATATGACACTCAGTAATACACTTACAATCTCACAAGTACACGCATATTTTTTTTCAATGTATTAGAATATATTTTCTAGCTGTTTGGGTAGCATTTCTCAAAGCTCCCCTCCCCACTGACATATATTGGTTCAGTCCACCTCTGTCAGAACGCAGAAGAGCAGAGTAGACACGTTTTTCATAAAGCGAGTGGAGACAGAGACAGCTTGCACACTTTCCTCAACATATTAGTTCATATTTTTGAAGAAAACTCTGGATGTACACATTTCGCCCGTTGTTTTGATTTAATAATCAATGCAGAGAAATGTTAGTAAACTGCTCTGCTGAAAAAAAATGATGCATTTTCAAAACAGATAAGTCAAGAGCCATCTGTCAGCCCACCTCTCCCACCTCATCTGCACAACAAGTACCATCTGACAAAGGAGGTGAGCAGTGTGTGGAATAATTCGATCACAATGAAGAGAAAGCATTAAAAAATGGAACATTGTTCAAAGATTTAAAAAGCCTGTTTTCTGTATGCATTTCAGAATGATATTGATTGTTTAAATAGCAACAGCTGTCGTAGGTGATGAGCGATCATTAAGTTTAACTTCATACTCATTTTCAGGCACTAACCACTAAATTATACAGTATATACTGAAATATCTATCT
>NW_015150758.1:303335-317700 GCF_000732505.1 Cyprinodon variegatus
GTACTCCTTCTCTTCTTTATGTACTCCTTCATTCCTTCAGTTAATGGTTAAATATCATAAGTTCTGCTCCACAATAAAGAGCTTGGCATGTCCTTCTAGTTAGCTGAGAACAAATTGCTCCCAGGTGGGATAATTTTATTATGACTGCATCCATTGAAAAAAAAATGTTTATTTGGTTAATCATTTTTTATATGCTACACTGCGGCTGTAGAGTATATCTGGCAAATGCAGCCGAGCAGAGCCAGTAAAAATTTTCCTGGAAGTGTAACCCTGATGCAACTCTGCCTGGGGGTCTCTTAATGGGGCTCTCTCTTTTGGTACATGTTAAAGTACAAATTATTGAGAATTTTATTATTCAAAATGGCAATCTAGGGAACAATCAGAGCCAGCTTTGTGGTGGATGCCTATCTCAGCAACAGTGGTCCAATATTCTAGTCACAAAGCCTTAGGACTATGATACACTTGAGATATTGTAATACACAGTGCAAGTAATTTGACTGCAATAAGGGAGAGACACCTCTAAGTATAAGTTGCTGGATGGAGATGCAAGGCAATATCACTTCAATCCTTGGAGAGTTTACAAAACCACTAAGAGAGAAAATAGCGATTTTTACATCTTAACTATGACAGCCCCATTATCTCACCCTAACATTTATAGGCTTTCAAAATGTCATAACACTCAGTTAGATTGCCCGGCTTGTTAGTGAATGAAAGGGCTGACTTAGTTTATAAAAGCCTATTCAAAGAACTGTTTCCATGAGGTTCCTAACAGTGAAGAATCACCATTTACCATTGAGGGGAAAAAAAACAAACAAAAACCTATGACTTTCAGACCCTTAATGGTGCAAACCTTACTGTCAAACAGAACTTGTAAAAACTAAAATAAGGTGTGTTTTTCACTGTGATTTGCAAAAAAAAAAAATAGGAATAAGAGAGCCCCCCCACCACCACGTTTGAACCAAACATGTACGGCTGTTCTGTTAGCTCTACGCCTGCCGAAGACCCAGACGTCCATCCCCGTGAACACTGCGACGTAACTCAATAGGAAAGTTATTAATTCTCATTTCTTATATATATTATAGCTGCGACATATGAATCAAGATGCTAGGACCAAAAAATCTGAGAGAAGAATTTGAGAGAGAAGAGAGAGAAGAGAAAATATTTGAGAGAGGACGCATGTTTTGAGTGCAAGAAGATGAAATTCTTTTCTCAAATTGAAATTATGTGCTCTTGCATTATGGCGGGATAATTCTCCCATAATACAAGCTGACGTATAAGTAACTGGCCTGCATAAGATAGAGAGAAAACCCACTCACAGGATTTAAGATTAGATTTAAGACAGGTATTCAAATTTTTTAGAGTAGAAATTATCAAAATTTTGGGACAATATAGTCTTATAAAGAGTACATTTATATACATGTTTTAGCCAGAATGATTTTACATTTAAATATGACTTTCTTATGACTTTAAAAGAAATTTGTCAGTTCTTATGCTGAAGTCAATACATTCTGTAGATATTTCAGGTTTCCAAGATATGCATTTGGTACTCTGCCAGTTATGGTAAGTGCTTCAGTCTTAGTTTGCCGTGTTTACTTTTGTTTTACTTATTCATAGGTTTAGGATTGTGTATCTGTAGGTGATTTGGTGGCACAGCTGGTATCTGCAGCCACCAGTCAATCCAGCACAGGCGCATGCAGAAAAGCAGACAGGCCGCATTCATGGCACTTCACTTGTGATGCAGTAATGCTGTTTACTATGTGACAGTTTACAACAAGATCACCGCGCATATTCTATGACAGTAACAAGCACCATGTAGAAAAGTTTTCTGTTACTGCTACTACTAAAACAACCGTGACATCCTGTATCAAAGCGATGCACTCAAGCATGGTTAAATTATGTCACATCCATAGGACGGCAGAGGAAACTTTGCTCCGGATTTGCTGCATTTTATGGCGCAAAAGCTATTCAAGGCAATAGACAGATAGGTGGGTGGGCTCGTGGTTTTTCAACGCTTCATCAACCATTAACATTAAAAAAAGTGGACATGCATGTATATTCTTTCAAAATTCCTGCCCCTAATATCCAGACATCACAGTGTCTAAAGACGGCTCAAAATATCCAAATACTGTAGATAGAATCAAAATGCCCCAAGATATTTATGCACATCAAGATGCCTTAGGACATCTCACGACAAAAATCTGAAGACATCAACCCAGGTCTTACGATATACAAGTGCAGAACACGGGATGTTGTCAGACAATATTTTCTGTCTTGAATACAATGAGTGTCTTTAGACATCTGTTTTTTTGTTGCCTTAAGAAACCGTTTTTAGCCATTTTCAAAAAACAATCAAGCTGTCTTATTTCCACAGGAGTTTTACGATCATTATAATTTCTCTTACTTATATTTTCCTGTAAAATCTTGTATAGTGTTATTGGAGTTTTAGAAAATAATTAGGAGCACACACACACACACACATACACCCACATACACAGTATGCAGTTGGTGGCTCTTTTGATGCTCACAAATGACATCTGTAGTTGCAATTATACAGACAAACCCACACATATTTCTTATTTTGCCCAGTTACTTAGTTGAGGCCGAATACCTTACTTTTTTTTTTTTTTTTTTTTTGCCATACCAGATTTCAAAAGTTGAAAAAACGTATTATTTTTCCAGATTTTAATATTGTGCATTTACTCATGCAGGGTCAAACAAACCGCAAAAAAACAAAAAAACAAAGAAAACCCCACAACAACAAAGGACAAAAATCTGCTCAATTTTTTTGAAAACTTAAAGATTTGGGTCCTGGCATCTGAATCAGAGCATTGCAGTTAAAAGTAATACAAAAGATATGTGATTGGGTGAGGGCAATAGTCCATTTGCAGTGCCTGCTTTTATTTTGGAGGCACTCCAAAAAACAGGCACTTTCATGCTCCTGCAAACTAACCTCAGTGCCTGCTGCTTACTGTACTACCCTAAGTATACTACCAAATCTGTAAGCCTTCTTAGTTCATTAGCATGAAGACAATGGAAGTTAGCTCTATACAGCTAGGCAGGAGGTCACCAGCAGCTGCTGACCTCGGCCAATAGGAGAAAAGCCTGCCCCTCTGTTTATACTACACATAGGTCCTGTCCGAAACTCCTATATAGAGCCCTATATTGTGGTTACACCACTTTATGTGAATGTCTAGAGTGGAGGTCGGCAACCTGTGGCTCCGGAGCCGCATGCAGCTCTTTAGCGTCCCCCTTGCAGCTCCCTGGAGCTTTTTCAAAAAATGATGAAAAACAATTTTTTTGTTTGTTTGTTTGTTTTAGTATGGTGTGCAGGTGGTCAAACTAACATTTATTTTCCAATGCTGTAAACATTTGTATGATAAATTCATTCAAACAATAATTTGCATCATAGCCATAGAGATCAGATTACAACTTTTAACCAGCGTGGCACGGTGCCAGGCGAACAAAGCTGCATGTGTGTCTCGGACCATGGATTCCAAAGGGAAAAAAAGGAAGACACCTAATGAGAAAAGAGGATTCAAAGAAGAATGGATCAAATCCTTTGCTTTCATCATCAATGTGGAAGGATTGCCTAAATTTTTGCCTTGTAATGAGAGGTTCTCAAAAAATAAAAATAAAAATTTGGAAAGGCATTTCCAGGGAAGGCTAAATATGCAGACGATCACCAAGTTGGGAGTGAGAGAAAAAGTGCAATTTCAGAACTTCTGGATAAATTAGAGGAGCGCAAACATAGATTTAAGAAGTGGATTGCATCTCCAAACTCCACTACTGCTGCTAGTTGTGTTGCAAGGATGGAAAACCATCCACAGATCAAACAGGGAGCACTCTGATGCAGGGATGTGAACTTTCTGCCAATTTTTCCCCAAAACCTGAAAATATAAATCACACCATGAACGCAGCTGACGGAGGATGTGGGATTTTGGGGTTAGAGAGCACTGCTCTGATGGATGTCAGTTCCTGCTTGGTTCCTCTTGACTCAGTCAGCTCCTCCCAACAGACACATATCCACCATAGAAAGATTCCTTAATTGTGTTTCTATAACTTCATCAATGCCACAAAACTTAAACCGCGCGGTGAAGGATGGTGAAGCGGCGCACAGGGAAGGGCGGTTAGCGTGGTGAATGGCGGTGAAGCGACGCACGGTGAAGGGTGGTGAAGCGGCATGCGGTTAATTTCACGCAGTGAGAGCGTTCTCTGCTCCTCACTCACCTCATGCTACTATGTGACATTTGCTCCAGGATAAACATTTAATCATGAATGCTTATTATATATTTAAGCCCACATAGTCCTTTTCTATAGTGGGATAATACACTTAGAGCCCATGTTGCCAGACGAGGCATATATAAGACTTTTATATTTTTGCAGCTCCAGACAAATTTATTTTTTGGTTTATTGGTCCAATATGGCTCTTTGAGCAGTTGGAGTTGCCGACCCCTGGTCCAGTGGATGAGAAAATAGTGGACTTAAAGTTTCCCACAATGCACCTTAAAAAGCAGTGTATATCAATGGTCAGTAGCAGATATATCCCAGAATGCTTTGCAATAGCTGTCCTTACAAAGCATCATGGGATTTGTTTTGGGGAGTGAGAGAACAAAGTTGCCGAAAGCACAGTGTCGGGAGCCAGAGTTATGTAACCAACGTCAAGAAAAAGTGGTGGTCATCTGTCCTATCGGTCAGTTTACAGTAAAATCCACTATATAGTCCCCGCTCTAGATAGTGATTGAAGGATTAATGATAGGGGCAGACATTTGGACAAAGCCATTGAGGTAAAAACATGAAGTGGAAAACCGGGAGGTAGAAAAACGAATGTTAGAAAAGGAGAGTAAAAATAAATGGTTTAAGCGAAATCTGTTTGCTAAGAAAAGGCAACAGGAATATATTTCATTAGAGAATATATCAGTTTTTTAAAATAAGAAAACAAACGAAAATAATTAGAACATTAAATATAGAGATAAAACATTTTAAATATATTTTGGTGGTCAAAAATAAAATTAAAAGGTTAGGAAAAATTAAACAGGAATGAATTTACTTGTCAGAAATGAATAAAGAAAAATGCAGCATTACAGTAAAAAAAAAAAAACTTATCACTCACTGCTCATTGTTTAAACAAAAGTTAAGAATAAAAGTGCAGAAATAAAATAGAAAAATTAAAAGAAAATATATAAACATATTTCAATCTAAATAATTCTAAATGTTTAAATATAGCTTTAATTTCTTTTAATGGCTCAAAAATTTAGATTTCAATCTATTATTTGGCAATTAGATTATATTTATGAGTCATTTATCTCCTTGAAAAATGTATTACAAGATTGGTCATCCATATACATCAAGTCAAAAAAAGAGAGAAGTATGTAACACATACTTCTTTTCTTTATTTTCAGCAGGCAGTAACACCTGCTGAAAGGTTATTTTCTAAATGTATCTGACAAGCCCCAATAAGAAAACGTATTCTGAATTTTTAAATGTGGCAATACTTTCACTCCATTAACCTTGATCCCTGAAAAGACTTTAAGTGTTGGTGTGTTTCTGTGATAGTCAAAACAGATTTTTATCTCAGTAAAAAATTTTAATAAAGATTTAAATATAAAGATGTCATAAACACCTTAATTATGTACTGCCTTTGGCTAGATTCTAGAAACTCTGGTGCATGTCTACCATTTTAAGAACTGTGAAATGTAAAGTCTTGTGTTACAGAATTATTTTCTTTATCCTTTCTAAGGTCATTTTTGAGAGTACTGCATGATTGTCAGCTCAGGGCCATATTTTCGCGTCTTTGAAACCTTTTATGAATAGGAAAAATGGTAAAATAGAACTCACCACCTTTTTTGTACTTAACAATTTCTCTAAGGAAAAATAAACGAAGACACTTTTTTTAAACATCAAGGTTGAAGAAAAAACTACCTTTAAAAAAACCTGTACAAACCACCATACTTGTACGTTGCTACTTGTGGGATTGTAAAACATTTCCACTAATTTCTTCAAGAGAGGTTTTACATACATTAAATTTCTTTGATTAATCTTTTATTTTTATTCTAACAGAAAGAAAAGCATTTTTATAACCATAGATGGAGCAAGGACTGGAAGAGGAGCAAAGAATGGTGGATCTACATGGATGTAGAACAAGACATACACTTCTACCACAGAAGAAAAAGAGCAATAAGAATGAAAGAAAACCTTATTAAGATAAAAAAAACACTCTTAAAAAAAAACCTTTATTAACATTTAGAGTACTTTTTCTGCCTACAAACAGGGTAAATGTATTTTCCATTTGATAATAGAGTTCTTGTACAAAATTGAATACAAATTAGGTGCAGTTTTGTTAATGTACAGTTCATCCTGCTTTAATAGAGATACTAATCTTTATAAAAAATGTTTTAGTTATTATTGTTGTTGAGTAACATAATGTGCATTTGATAGTAGTGTTTTAGAGTTGTTTTTCCTAAATAGAAAAACATTGTCAGTTCCAATATAGGATAAGTTATTTCAACCTGGAGAGACTCACACAGAGAAAAACTGCAATTAGAAAAAAATATATGACTCTCTGCATCCCTCCCACTGAACACGCATGTAGTGACAGTGGAGAAGAAAACTCCCTTTTAACAGAAAAACCTCCAGCAGTGTGAGCTGCCATCTGCTGAGGCCGACTGGGGTTCAAGGAGACGGAAGCAGATAAAGACATCATTTAAATAAGTTCTTACAAACCCTAAGAGAACTATTTGTTACCAATATTTCTGATCAATAATATCTGACTTAGAGCCAACTATGAAAGTGTTAACTTGCTTATTCCATTTTTCTTTCTGCCCTACAGACTGTCCCAATCCTAATTATTCCACAGTCAACTGTCAGTGTTATCATATAAAAATAGAAGTGTTTTGGAACAACAGCAGCTCATTCACAAAGTGGTAGACCACGTAAAATGATGGAGCGGGCTAACGGTCAGCAACACTGCGGGAAAGAGTTAATTACTACACACCTCCAAACTTCATGTGGCCCCCAGATTAATTCAAGAACAGCACACAGAGAGCCTCATGAAATGGGCTTCCTTGGTTGATGCAGTGGTGTTAGAACGCAGCCACTACTGTAGGTAGTTTAGTGGAGACATGTTCTACGTCTAGAAAATGGCACTTGTCTGACTTCTTTGTACCAAATGTAAAGTTTTGTAGAAGGGGAGTTAGGCGTGGGGCCATCTTTCAGGAGATGGGTTTAAATTCTAAAATTACACAGAGTCCTGATCATAACCCACTAGAAAACCTATATAGCGCTGAAACCAAAACCAGGCCTTCTCCTCCGACATCAGCGTCTGTTCTCACAAATGCATTTTTGGAGGAATAGTCAGAAATTCCT
Source organism: Cyprinodon variegatus (assembly GCF_000732505.1). Lineage (NCBI taxonomy): Eukaryota > Metazoa > Chordata > Actinopteri > Cyprinodontiformes > Cyprinodontidae > Cyprinodon > Cyprinodon variegatus. Next base: position 310,698 of record NW_015150758.1, read on the forward strand.
GCAAACAAAACCTTGTGGATAGCATTCCCAGAAGAGTCAAAGCTGTCCTACTGGCAAAGGGTATGTCATATTGAACCACTTAAACATATATTAATTATTTTGCTTGTTATAATCATATCACTGATGCTGGTCTGATTCCTCACAAGAAACATCTGCCAGATTATTTTGAGCCATTGGTGAGATCTATCTCTGCATTCTGATTCCTGACTTCTTGCTTGTTTGCCTGATCTGTGCTGTCACTGTTTCTAATCCTGCCTGATCCCTGTCTGACCGGATGCCTGCCTGTTCTGCCTGACCCTGATCTGTTTGTCTGCCTACCCATTGCCTAACCTGGAACAGTTTCTCAACCTCGTCCTGGATTTCCCTCTGGTGCTTCAATGGACTTCTGATCAACTGGCTCTGACGCTGGACTTTGCCCCTGACTACAGATTCTGGTTTGTCCTCTTGCCTACTATATCATCACGGTTCTGACCCTCTGCCTGACCACAGATCATCGTTACTTGGCTGGACTTATTCTCTGGGACTTCCTGACCAGGGACAGCAAGGTCAGTGCTACTGTCAACCGGCTCGAACCTAACATTGTAGTTCTTCCCAACCTGAGGGACTAAGAAGAGGTTCCTGCCCTAGTCGTTGACACCACCTGTGACAGTTTTGTTTCAATAAACTGTGTTAAGCTTTCACACTGATGCTCTGGTTCGAATTCTGGATCCATCTGTTCTTATTATTACAGAACTTGACAATTTACCAAATGACATGGATATTTTTTTGAAGCTGCACAAAATATTTATTTATGATTAAAGCGTCCATTGAACTCTTAGAGCCAATAAAATCTGTGTCCATTCCTAAAAATCACATAGCCAATAACAGAAAAAAGCTGTAGTCAGTACTCACACTTGTAGCTACAACACAGGGACAATGGATTACAGATAATTTATACATTTTATAAATTTTATAAGTGTGTAATAAACATTAAATATAGGCCTAACTTGCTTCAGTTACATTCAATGGTGACGTAATGGGGATCTCTATAGTCACTAGTTTGTCAGCTCTGAGCTGCCGTAGTACAAAGATGCTGCCTCAATAAATGCGAGTTTTGCTTCCAAATAATTATACACAGCAATTTTGCAGGCAATGCAAACATAAAAACTGAGTTTTTGATAATAAATAACATACTTATGCATAGAATACTCCATTTTTGTCAGTAAATCTCTGTAATTGTTAAATATTATAGCAGTGTCTTTTCAAACTGTGGGTGATTCAAAAACTGGCACTACTTTAGCTCTGTGTGGAGAATAGGTAGTTATCGCATTGAGTAACTGAGCTTGGTAGATTGAGTTTGGGTTCATTGATAAAAAGTCAAATATTGCATTTGTGGGAGCTGCCCAAACCCTGCTAAATGATTCTGATATGAATAAAACTTGTTCCGTTCAGAGGCAATGAGATGGCACCAGTTACTTTTTTACCCACATGCAGAATTACACTGGGAGGTAAGTAATTAGAAAGTAAAACTTTATTTACATTCTAATAAATGAAATATATGTAAGGTGACTAAAACTGCCTGGTTTGGGATTCTGATTTCCTAGTTATCCTGGGTAGGAGGTGTATTTAAATAGGAGTAAGACAGAGTCTAACACCAACTTTTCAGATTGGAAACAGACTTTTTTTTTTTCAGAAGATGATCGGGTTAACAGGATCCAGTGTGAGGTTTCGAGTAGCTGCAGCAGCAAGAAGCGGTAATCTGAAAACTAGGGAAACTGTGACGTGAGCTCAGTTACGACATTACTTCCCCACAAGAAGTATCACAAGGGAGACCATAGTTGCTGGAAATATCATCTAGGTTAATCATCAAGCAAAGAATGATGGGCTCTGCAGATTCATAAATACTCCAGCCTGCCTGATAAAGTGATTGCTCCCAGGTGCGCCAGTGGTGCTGCAGCAGGAGTGTCTACAGCAGAGATCCTCTCAAGATCAGAACTCACACTCCTACATAAAAATGTGCTTTCACACCAGAACCCTGTCAATTCCGGAATGGCTTGTGCACATTGTGACATTGCTTTCTGAAGCTGCTGGTAAGATTATGCAAAAATCAAAAGTAATATAAAAGGGTATATAGTTTCCTGATTAAACTTAAACTCAAAAAGAAAACAGAGTACACTTGAAATACATAAATAGCTGTTGTGCATGTTGCTATTGCTGAATACCATGTTGTGTCTGTTTCACTAAAGGAGTCACTGTTGCATTTCAAACTAATGGCATTATGAAACACCTCCATAATAAAGAACTGTTGACGCAGCAAGTCAAGATGTCAGTAAGGAAGTTAAAGGTTGGGCCAAAATTTGTCTTCAAAATTGATGATGACCTTGAGCATGTAGCCGAATGAATAATAATGGCTGTGATCCACAGTTAGTGACAGCTTTGTGCTGTTAGCCGTTTTTCTAAACTAACCTAGGTGAACCGCCAGTAGAAGGGGAAATGCAGCATCATGTAAAACATAGAGCAAGCTTTTGTAAAGATAAACTTTAAAAACTCTTCACTCTGTATAGTCATTATAACTGTTTCAATAAATTGTTTCTCATCCGATTTGGACAGTGTTGAAATATACAGTTAAGCAGTCCTAATTGTGTGTTCATACAGAATGCCATGTACAAAATGCACTGCAGGGAGTTGACTGCTGTGCATTTCAAATGTACAGCAGTCACTGTCATCAGATAGGAAGAGCTTGAGCTCCAAATAACCCTGCCAGTTTCTAGTCAACATGGCAGTCAGGACATTTATCCAGCAACTGGCAGAGATTCTTTTGCTATGGAAAGTGGCATCTAAGTCTATGGGTCCACTAGATTCTGTAGAAAAGGAAGCAGTTTTGGAGACCAACACCACCTACTTCATGAGCTGCATATGCATGGTGGTTGGCTTTGGCTGTACTTCCTTATTATCTAGCTGGCTAGAGAGTACCAGAGCTGGGGAAAGGAGAGGCTGGCCAAGGTATGTGCTGGAGCTAGGACAATTAATGATTAATGAGTCAACATAATTTAAAATGTCTTTTTTTTTTTTAAGGCAAATCAAAACCTCTCTAGATAATTCCTAATTTAATTATTTGTCAACATGATTTTTTTTTATTCCTTAAACCTGCCACAACCATTTGCGATGGGATTTCACAGAAAAGTTAAGATTCTTCTACTTCATGGTCAGTGCTCCCTAACTGGAATTTCAAAGTTTATTCACTATTTAATCAACACCATGGGTCATTGTTGACTTATGTATTGATTTTGAAAGATGAATCAATGCTTATATTGTAACATTGCTTTACTATTTCACTTTTCAGTCTCACTGCACACTCTCAATTAGTAAAGGCAATGGCTTTATTTAGAACTATCAGCACATATTTACATACATGTCATATTCTCAGAATAAAGCAAATTTAACTACAGTTTTGAAAAACTTTGTAATAACCCAAAAATATTCCCTGCCCAAAAAGAGCCCTGGATATTCAGATATTTCCTAAGAATACTTTTGCCCCAATGTCCAATTTAAATAACATTCATCATGGAAAGAAAAGTTTTAAGCATGAAAATCCTTCAAGCGACCAATAAAAGAAGAAAAGAAATAATTGAAAAACAACAACATTCAATAGCATACACAATTCAGAATTTAATATTTATATTTAAATATATTTTTAAATATTTATTATTCGTGACAAGTAGAATATGACAATATGGTTCAGTGATTTACATGATTTTGAATTTTTTTTATGCAATTTGAACAAAAAATTAAAACTTTTTTTGTATTTTTCGATATGTTATGGTGTTTTAGTAAATGTTGTAGTGTTTTGTTATTTTTTTATTTTATAGTCTTGGTAAGTTAAAGTTAATGGGGTTTGCACCAGGACCATTGTATGTTATTTTATAAGTGGCGATGTGTCCTTAAGCAAGACAATATATCAATAACCTTTTCTGGCATTTAATTTAACATAAGCTAAGACCACATGCAAAAGAGCTGGTAACTCAGAATTCCTGGGACTTAATTCAAAGTAAGACACAACGTTTCATGTAGTTTAACCTTTTATCTATGGAGCTCATGTTTGCATGACATGATATTGTTAGAGATTGACCAACTGACTTTCTGACAGAAAGTGGCATTACACTTTGTTTTAGAGCACATTACCGCTTTTCTCATGTATGTGCTGTAGAATTTTGCTGTGTCTTCCAATGATCACCACAGGAAATTATGTGCTCTCAGATTTAATTGACAATGGCTTAATGGAAATCCCTTCAGAGAATGTAGTTTGATTTCATGCCCCCCCGAAAGCTTAGGGAAATGTCCACCTTTTCTTTGATGATTCCACATTTTCATTATTATTTCATTAACTGAGTATTGGATCATTGAACCAGATTTACTCACATAGTGTCTGTTTCTGTACAGTAAGTGGAGAATTCTCCTCCTAATACCTCTGTTCATTGCAGAGGAATGGTATTCTACTCTCAAGTCTATATCACAAATCATAATTTTGAACATATTTCTTGCAGTTGCTGCTGTTTTGTTAATGTGATGCAAGACATTTGTTTAGTTTGAGATGAAGAAAAAAAACAACTGTTTTCATTGACTGAGTTTTTTCAATAGATATCATTCAAGAAATATATCTAGCAAGCCATCTACTGAAGGGTTACAAGGCTCTAGAAAAGTTGAATTTCCTCATTCAAAAGAACCTTGATTTGATATTTCCAAATTTGACAGTAGCCCTTAGAGTATTTTTAACCATACCTCTGACAGTTCCATCGGCAGAGAGATCCTTTAGTTAGCTGAGGCTCATCAAAACATACCTTCATTCAAATATGAGCAACGATGGCTTGTCTCAGTTAGCAGTGAGCTCTATTTCAAACAGTGTGGCACGGTCTATTTCATTTGATGCTATACTTGACAAATGGGCAAGTGCAAAGTCACAAAACGTAACAGTTTAAATGTCATAAATGTTAAAACCCTGACGTGGAGTCCAGGCTGTTAAGATTTCATATTGCTGCTATATAAAATGTTGAGCACTGAGTGCCATTACTGTTGTATATTTTTACTTTACTAAAATTCTTATTTGATTATGATTGAAATGATCACCCAATATAATGTGCAAAATAAAACAAATTCTACAAAATCTACAGTATTTCGTAAGAACATGACTAAAGGAGGAAAGCTGTATCAGACGGATGGTGGCGGGGTGGGGGTTGTTGGGAGGTGGGGGGGTTGTTTGCACCCTCCTCAAAAATATGTTGTTGTGCCCCTGCTCTTGGCGATCTGCCCATGTATTATCCCGTTTTAAATATTAACCCCTTAAAGGGGAATAACCTTGTTTACAGTCAAGTATAATTTAAAAGGTGTATCAGTTTGACCTGAATACTTTAAAATTGTTATCAAGAAAAAAGCGGCCAAACTAAGTGTAAAATGTCCAAAAGCTGCAAAAGACAAAAACAAACCAACTGTAAATGGATTTGGTTAAAATAAATCTTTGGACTTCCAGGTATTTTGGCTTGCACTTCAGGTAAACAAAGTCATCTGGCTATATCTACCAATTTTCCTTCTGGACCAGAAAAGCATCTAAATAAATGGGATAGCCACAAATCTTTTTCCCACATCACTGCTCTGTGGTGTTTTGAATAAATCAATCCTTGGATCCCATTGTTGAGTCCTTAATATCCCCTTAAGCATGTAGTGTTGCTCTTCATTCCCCTAAAAATAGACTTGATGGATTGTGCTGCAACCCTAACAGAGAATAGGAATTCCCCAAACTCTTCCCGACCTCTGCAGACAAAACCACATATCAGTACTGCCAAACTATGCACCCTCCTGAGACCAGTTAGTAGATTTTAACATTTTCACAGCCTGGGTTAGTGTTGATTAAAGAAAAGCGACGTTACATTCAGTGGTGCCTTTGAATGTCAGGCTCGATATTCTAGGCAGACTAAGAAACAAATTCATCCAAATTTGAAAAAATAAAACTCTACTTTTGTAGAAGGTCAGTGCAGAAATATGAATGGTACCATTTAACTAGAAAAATTTCACAAGGTGTTTTCGTACGTGCCCACTGTATTTTATTCATGCAGTAACTTTTCACACGGTATTAACCTGTTGAAAGGTACTGATCAGGTAGGGTTTTCTCAAGCCAAAGGGAAATTTTCAAACTAATCAATTTTATGTTATCTTAATAAATAATTCAGAACTAAGCAGTGAATTATTTGACTTGAAGCAACAGTATGAAGGCGCATCGAGAAATACATTTCCAACTTCATTTCAACATGGAAAACTCTTGATATATTAGCAATCCTGCTAAACTGAGACATTTTTCTCTGTTGGTTCCACTCTCTTATTCGGCTTTAAGCTAAATAAACTCCTTCGGCTTTCTCTGGAAAAGATGAAGCCACAAAACAAAAAAATGACATCATGTAGATGAGTGTTTTGGCATTACATCACTTAGAGTTGCACAGCGGATTCTGTTTCCACTAGGAAAATGCAATTTGCAAAAATAAATAGAGATCAAGAAAAAGCATTTCTACCTAATATAAATGAAAAGACATGCATGGTAACTGTAATTTTAGGTTGCTGTTCAAATGTGAAGACTTGCAAACCATTTGATTGATTGCATGTGATACAAGCAGTTTGTGAATGGACAGAAAGGAAAGAGGAAAGCCACAGAGAAGGAGGAAAGTGATTATTAATAGAAAAAAATAGTAATAATAATACTTAATAATACTCAGCTCACCTCAACTCTATTTATAAAGCCCTTTAAAACAACCACAGCTGCCACATAGTGCTGTACATACCATGTAAAGTTAGAGGGTAGTGGGTTCACAAAGGTTACTGAGGCCAACCATCTTCACCATCACTTTAGGGCACCTCAAATTGGTAACATATCCTAAAGTGCAACAAAAAAAAGTAGGATTTTATCGCCTCTCCCTTCTTCTCATGTGTCTTTGCAGGCTCATTTGATATTCTTTTTTTTTTTTTTTTTTTTTTTTTTTTT
>NW_015150758.1:318820-322972 GCF_000732505.1 Cyprinodon variegatus
CTGAGGACTTCAGTGTTGAGGAAGAGCATGAGTTCTTTGCCGAGCTGAATGCGCACTTTCATCTGGTTTGGTCTGCCGCGGTTTCCGTAGCGTCATGAACAAACATGCTAAAAGAATGTTTGCACACTCTGACCGCAGAATTACAAACACAAGTCACTTTGCACCTTCTTTGAAGATTTGCTCTGCACATAGAGACATGATTGCACCCGTGTTAAGACATGCAAATATTCTGAAGATTAGGCCCCAAGTCTCCAGACATATAGTTTTGGACTGTGTCACAGCTTCACTGTGTAATAACAGTCCCAATTACTTTAAAGTGATTGGAAATTTCATCAGTATGGTGCAGCCTCAGCTATAGCCCACTTGCTGCTTATGATATACCTTAGTTTTATTAGCACCCCAGAATTTACCACCAGTGGCTCTCTCTAAATTAATTCCCACACATTTTTTTAAAATCAATTGCTCCCTCATTTCCCTTAGTCACATACATCGTGACCAAACTTACGTTTCTTTTACTCTGTTTCATGCCTTCTTAAAAAAATAAGCCTAATGTGTCATTTAGTCTTCAAGGTGTATTGAATGCATTAGACCAGAGGTTATATTGATTATTTAAAAGCACTGCAGGATGAAATAGATGCACCAGCAGTGTAAAGGGATGGAGTTTGAGCAGCATAAAACATCCAGCAATGTTCCCCTGCTGCTCCAGTCTTTGCAGATCTAAAAAAATATAATAAAAAATACAGCACTCTATTTAGTACAAACTATGCTGATGCTTTTAGTTTAAATCCAACATCTCCATCACACTACTCTTGTCTATCTTGCATTTCAATTACATAGTAAGATTCTACACTTGGCATCAACTAAGCAAGGTTGTGATACATCTTTTTTTGGAAATGTCAAATTATTTCACATTAGGGGCTGCATAGCTCTGAGATTTTATATATACCATAGATATTTTCTGCAGCCAATTGATATTTATAAAAGTTATTCAAATGTGGTGGCAATAAGCCAATACCATGGTTAGTGCTAAGTCTTATAAAGACATTCTTTCTACACTAAGGAAGATTTGCTTAAACTGACTTGCTGAGTGTTTAAAAAAACATTTCAACAACTTGTGCAAATAGAAGCACCATGGGGCCCCAATATATCACATACGAGTTCTTGTTCCATCCCTGTGCAGGTGTGGTTTGATATTATTCACACATATGAAGCCTCCCTCCTCACCACATGTGGACCTATTCCGGGTGCTCATGTCAATTTTTGTCACTTTGCAGGCATTACCTACTGGAAAAAGTAACCCGCCCGTGATTGGCTACTTTTCAGGAAATCCAGTATCAGTATCCAGTAGTAGGTAAGTGGTCCTTGGCCACAGCTCAAGCGGCATCTACTAGTAAAGGTCGTTCCCTCTGTAAAGCAGTGGAGCTCTCAAAGTTCTGTAGGTTTGCTTCCAGAAAAGGGGCAAAACACTGTTCTTCTGGCCCTCTGTTTCTTTTATTTCCTCTGCGAGATTTGTTTGTAACTAATGGGATGAGCAGGGTGCTGGCAAAAAGGTAAAAGAGCAGAGTGCAATAATTCTGTCATCCATGTCTCTCCACCACATTGAGTCAGGCTGCTTGTGGCCCATTTGACAGAGAGGTTAGCAGAGGGGTCCGGTTGAATTGCTTGGCCAAAGCAAACCCAGAACACCATGATTCAGGACTTTTTCCATCTCAAATTATCCCAGGACTACTCTTGTGATCGCATAACAAATGCAGTCCACTGAGGCAATCAGACGGCTCTGCAGATGCAGGTTCCAAGTCCAAAAAGAGGTGGTCTAGCAGCTTAGACCAGCAAGTCATGTAAGGAGCTTTGGTTACAGTTTGTGATTACCCTGGCATGACAGTGCTGTGAAGACTCATACTTGGTTAGGACGTATCTTTTTGAAATGCATACAGAAGAGAAAGTTTTGTTGTAATATTTCTAGCAATGACTCAAAATTACTTTCTCCCTATTTAAACACTGTGAACTCCATACCTTTCAACCTGGTAAACATGTACTACATAAAACAGGGCACAGTACACATACCCTAAAGCAAGTGCCTGGAGATAATTTTTACACAAATTATACTTAAGTCTTTTATTTTTGGACCCATTTAAAATATATTTCAAGATAAGTCATCTTAACAAAAAAGATCAATACATGATACAGTTTGAAGCTAGCGTAACTTTTCTCTGCTAGTTACTACTTATTATTGCTTTTTCTAGAAGATCAGTTAAAAAATTTGTGATTTTTTTCTCTCTAGTGACATTTTTATTAAAGCCTTTGTGGTTTTCAGCAGGAGCTTTCTCTAACTTGTCCTTTTGTACAGAAATTTCTTATTGTAAAGCCTTTGAAGCATAAAAGTTCGACTTAGTACAAACGTCCAAGCAAAATGTCAGTGTCTATAAAGCGAAACACTTATTAGAATATTTTCCTTTTATCGTCTTTACTTTCAAGTTCAAAACAATGAAAGCTGTCATAGGAAAGAAAAACATCAACATGGATTTTACAATGAAATGTTAGACATTTTTATACCCTTGAACTCCTGGACAAGATATTTCTCAACAATCACTGCCAATGGGCACCAATGTGACAGTGGTAGTGTTCTGCTTCCTGGACTAGATTGAACAGGAAGAGTATTGGGAATGCTGCTGGACTATCAGGCGACATACAGCCCTGCCTGTGACGGCTTGCCGTCTTACAACTGGCATCACTACACAGACTGTGTACCGTCAGCAAATGTATACACACACACAGACAGTGTTGCACAGCTAACAGTCACAGTGTTAAATCACTTTGTAGTCAGTGTGCATTGCACCCTTGAGGCATGTGTGTGTGTATAAATGTGAGTGGGTATGAAGTGCTGTGTGCCCTTGGGCTCCTGGGTGCAGAAGGGAAAGGTTAAGCTGTAGCCAGATGTTGCAAGACACCGCTCCAATAGTCCCCAGTGTGAGCCAGAAGGATTATGAAAACAGCTTTTATGACTGTTATGCTGCTTTGTTTATTCCTGCACCTAGCTGAGAACTTTTACTGAAACGCAAAGCAGAGACAAGACCAAGTGTTATCTACCTGTCAGTACAGAGGAACATGTTTTGCAGTTAGAGGATGTCAGACTCTTTAAATGGATACTTTGGATTTCTTTTTAAGTGGTGTTGAAGTGAATTGTCACGAGTAAATATCTTACCTGCTGTCTACAGAGCTTAATATTATGTTGCATATAAGTACCAGAAGTAAAAGTGTGGCTTTAATGTGACAGCATGTAAAGGGATATGGTTACTGCTACAACTCACTTCTTCTTCAAACCTGCCTCATATTGCTTTCAGTTTGTATGGTCGGTGATGTCACTTTAATTAAAATAGGATTAAAATAGGAAAAACCCTGTAAGGGGGATTAATCTTATGGTTTCAACTGCTTTACACCTTACTAAGTACTGTAGTTTAACTTTCCTAGGAGAGTGTGATAAGATAAATTTGACCATTGGGATTCTCTGACCTTTGCTCTTTTTTTCTAGAGGTGTGGGTGTGCTCTGTCAACTGCTTTAGCCCTCATGGGCTTTGATAAGAGGTCAAACTGGCATTAGTGAGAAAAAAAAAAGATACCCGTGGGCAATGTGTCACTGAAGATTATAAGAACCTTCCTTCTTTGTGGCTTCAAAATGTTAATTCTGAAGATTTCATTATTATATAGCACCCTGCAGAGGAGAAGCCTGTGTAGAGTAAGCATGAAAACACCTATTTAAATTACATAATGACCTAACTAAATGTATCTAACCTACAGTTGTGCTATGTTAAGCCTGCAAGCAGCAGGAGTAGCAAAAATGCATGTGCTGCGTTGGGCGGATCTACCCTATCCTTTCTTTGCCTGTAACAATGGCAACTATATTTGCTGGTATAAGTGGGTGAAAAGTAGTTTTGATATGTTTTTAAGTGAAAAAGTCCACCTGAAAACTTAATCTGTGCAGTCAGTTTATCAAGATTACTATCTTGACTTCAAATATTATCTCACTAGCTACGTTTACATGGACACAACTAATCGGATTGAAGGCCTGATAAAATCAAAAATGTTTCATGTAAACATGTCAGACTGAAGATTCTAATCCGATTCGGTCCGATCGGATCTAAATTTAATTCCAAA
>NW_015150758.1:323402-339863 GCF_000732505.1 Cyprinodon variegatus
CATGCTTAAAAGATTTAATCTGATCCAACGCTTGGTACATGTATACACACGTCATGATCGGATCATTTCATTTAGTGTCCATGTAAACGGAGATTTTGAACTTCCGATCAACCAAGGTTTGGATCGGATCGGGGAAATTTTGCGCATGTAAACGTAGCTACTGTCGGAGTAGCTCAGACCCCGGCGATGCAATGTCACTAGGAATCCCGTTCGACAGCAGCCTCTGGCCCAGTCGCCTCTTTGCAGTTTTCCGCTACTGTTGGCGGCGGCTGGGAGGCGTTTGTCATGTACGTAATCCAAACTGCAGGCACCACAATAATAAAATCGAACATATTTCGCTGGCAGGTTTTGACCTTTTAAGTTAATTTAGGTGTTAATAAACTTTCAGGCGACTGATCATAGTGAACTGCACGAGCACTGCTGTGTCCGTCCCCCTGAAAGCTCCCAGATCGGCTTCTCTGATTAGTTGATGTGGCGCATCTAGAGCACAAGTTCAAATTTTCCATCTCCACTAGCTGCTGCTTCTGAAGGGTGTTAAGATGCACAGAAGCTTATGATGCACTGCTTCAGCTGCTCAGACATGCTGCTCCTGCTACTCAAAGGACCGCAGGACCTTTCTCTGCGCCTTGATGTAAACTAGCTGCTTCTGCTGCCTCTGCTGCTTGTAGTCAGAACATAGCTTTACTGGAGATGTAACATTGAGTTGTAACTCTTTACGCCACTTCATCAAATGTCCTTCACATTACTTTCTTTAAGGACTGAACTTCTTCTGCCGCAAGAAAACTGCGTCACAGCTGGAGTTTGCCAATCATCTTTCAATAAAGGAAAGCACGCATAAGCTGCACAAATAGCAAACATTATTTCTACAGAATTTTACAACAACTAATTACACTGTAAGATGGTCGCAGTTTGCAGGTGTCGGACTGGAGATGACATACAGTATGTTGTGATTTGGCGCTATATACATAAGCTGAATTACATTGAATTTAATCGAAGTGGGATAAATAAAAAAAAAGTGATTAATGCTGAAAATGTTATTCATTTATAATATAATATATATAATAAATTATAATATCTTTCCTTCTGTTTTTGCAATAAATTCAAATTTAATCTTCTCAAAATATTATGAATATATTGATGTATCGTTTTTCTTTTGTTTTAGTGATATTATTTCTATATTTATTTGCATTTTTACATGTACATGTATTTTTACATGTAGGGATACTGGCAACTAAATTAGTTTAACATAAAAAAAAGCCTGTCAAGGTAGAATGCATATTTCTTTTTCCTTAAATTAAAAGTGAAAGTGCTCCATGATATCAGTACTCCATTAAAATTTTTTTATCTCTCAAAACATAACAAACAAAATATGGTAAACCATATTTCCTTTTATTCATTGGGGTGTTTTTACCACATACTTGCACTTTATATTTACTTTCGGTCATTACAAATTAATATAAGGCAGCGGGAAATTCTTAAAACAACATTTTGTGTTAGAGTAATGAATGGGTAATGACCGACTAACTGGTCAGTTTTATGGCTGAAGTTAGCAGGGTATCCCGTTACACATCCAATCTGAGTAGGCAGCGCCCACTGGCCTGAAGAATCAGGGCTCTACTGCTTTGACACAAATTTAAAAGTAGGGTATTTCTTGTAAACCTTACCACACAGATACAATTTTGAGGTGCACTTTTTCACTGAGAAGTACTTTTAAACTTACTACGTTACAAACATCAGATCGAAAAAAACCAAAAAAGAAACACATTTTAATATACTGCCCTTCATCTAAAACCCAGTGACATGGCAAATCATAATTTTGTGTCCAAGTCTGTTTGTTTTGTGAAATATCCCTCTTTTGTGTGTGGGGGTTTATTGTAGTTTGAGATCAAGCGAGACAAAATTCTACTAAAAGAAAAAGCATTAAGGAATCTACACACCATGCAAAAAAATCAAACAGTTTAAGGTTAGTCTTGATTTGTTTTTTTGTGCAGGTTAGTCAGTAATACTAGTTACCTTTGTTGTAGATAATGAAGTGCAGATTAGCAATGTTTTAATCTTTTTTGTGTCACAGTGTCTGCAAATGTTATTTCAGACTAATTTAAGATTAAAAGCAAAATGATATCGTGGTTAAACAGTAGAATCAATTTTGTAAGCAGCTTGTACATTTTTGCTGGGGTTTTCACAGGATGTTCTGGTTATGAACTAATGTTATTCAGTTTCTATCTTACAACATTTGAGATCTGTGTCATACCATGAAATTCACTCACTAAACATCATAGTGGCAACAAATATAAAATATTGGAATTCCCACATTTTGTTGATTGGAATTAAGGTGCAATCTACGATGCCGTAAAGTAAGTTTTGCCCAGAATATCTGCCCCATCCTGATTCAATATTTAAAACAATTCATTTTATTTATTTTAAGCCCCTTTGAAGGACAACCCGGGATTCTGTTCAGGTAACAGCAAACATACCATAAAATCAAACAGTTAAAGGTATAGTGGACGATGTTCTTTTCCGGGTGGATCATCAAAATATGTGGTCCTCCTAATTGTCAATCATTCTGGTGATATGTTTACGTAAGGCTGACCTACTTGCTCCTGCCCAGGTAGCTATCTTACCTATGGTGACTCTGACATAGTGGGAAAAAAAATGCAAATCTTCCTTTGGAAAGTACCTTGTATGAGCAATGCAAACAGCTACTTTTAAACAGAGCGTGCATGAGGAGAAATTGGCTCCTGCATGCTCTTGCACGCATTTAATTGGCGTTCCCTTTCTGGAGCCTATGTAGTCCTTTCAAAAATTTACAAAAATCTTCCACTTCACCGTTAAGATAGTACAAGGATATTAAATAAAAAAGTATACACCAGGATAGGCTATAAGGGTGCACAAACCTATGGAGATATGTTTTCATGTCGCTTTTCAACAGAAGAGAGAGCAGTGATTTAGTAGGTCAAAGGGCAATACATTCCAGAGTTGAGGAGCAGGGCGACTGAAGGCCCTGCATCCCATGCCAGTAAGACAGGCTAAGGGAACAAGAAGGAGGAGGGAGGAGGCTGATCTAAAGGAATAGGTTTTGGATGGAGACTCAAAGAAGGTCAGATAAATATGGAGGGGCAAGATAGCAAATTGCTTTAAATGTAGGTAGACGAATTTTGAAGATGATTTATGTGAATAAACACAAATCTGCAGAAATGGAAAGGGAGATTGGGTTCATGCTTATAAAGAAAGGTCAACTTGAGATGTCCATTTTCAAGAGAGAGATGGATGTATGTAGTAATTTATCAGTGCTTTCACATCTAGAAGGGTTGCTAATCTCTTCCTCCTGCTGTCTCAATGTTTTACCAACAGCCTTCTTTAGGAAAGCTATTATAAAACCACTGTTGAAAAAGAGAAACATGGACAAACTTCTATTTCAAAACTACAGAGGAGTCTGACTTTAGAACTGCACTGTCAGGACCCAGACCTGCACTGTCATAATGCACAGTGGCTTGAGGGAGGTGGTAGCATAGTGTTTAGTGCATAGAGCTTTGAATGCTGAGGTTCTGAGTTCCAGCCACACAGGTTGCCATTCAGGGTCCTTGAGCCAGACCCTTAACACCTTACTGCTACTCTGGCGCTGCACAGTAGCTGGAAGCCTTAAAAAAAAAAAAAAAAACAGGAAGCCTGGGTTTGTATCCCAGCTGGGGGGGAATGAGCTGCCAATGTGGGTCCTTAGGCTAGTCACTTCACGCTAATGCCAGCTTTTGGGGGTGGCTAACCTAGTGTTTAGGGCAATGCGCTTGACATCCTGAGGTTCCTGACTTCAACCTCCTTTGCCACTCTGGCTCCCTGACTCTTAACCCCACTCTGCTCCCCAGGTTCTGCACAATGGCAGCCCACTGCTCCCAAGGGAATGGGTTAAATGCAGAGAAATGTACTGCTCTGCAGTTGTGACAGTGTAATGACAATAAAACGCTGGGGGGAAAAAAGGATGTTTTTTTGCAGACCTGCACAATTGCGTCTCCTGCACTGTCAGGACTGGAATTTTTATTCGAAGCCTTCACGAATAGCGTGTAGCATGTTTGTGCTGCCGGAATTTATTAAGAAGGAGACATATTCTTTTGAGAGATGAGCGCGAACGTAAATGTGCCTTCTCCCAACTTAAAGACCAAGAATGAAGTTATGGAATGTGTAATGTACCATTTCACTTTATTACACATAACTTTATTTCTTTGTACGTATGTGTGGTTTGCATGGATTCTTACTGACATGTGGTGAAAATGTCATGTCAATGGCACTTTTAAAAATATTTTACCAAGAAATATTGGGGCAGGTTCAAACTCTCCTTGACATGCCTTACTGTTGCGAATTCTTACATCTTTGGAAATAAAGAATAAAAGAAGGAAACAAACAACATTATGTCTTATCCACATAGAAAATAGCACTTAAGACTACCAATGCCTTTCTGTTGGATACTACTGGCCAAAATTTGCCACACTGTGCCTTTTTTCAAATTTTCTGACATTGTTTCATATATGATCCTAACACTGTACATTGTGACATTTATCTTTTGTCGCAAAAAACGCTTATAAGGTCTGTCCTTGAACCCGTCTCACAATGTGATATAGGAGCACAGATTCAGAGCAAAGTCTAAAGATTTCTTTATGTTATCCCTATAATCTATATCTTTACATTTCATCCATTGTTCTTAAGAAAATGGGTTGTAAAACCAATGTCATTTACTGGGCATTGTTGAATAATAAAAATAACTTAACACCTTAAATATATAGCAAAAAGATATACCAATGCATGCTTTTTCTGGACTGTTTATTGTTTTGACCCACACTTTGAGTGTTAAAAGTTTTAAACGCCCCAGCTCCATTATTCCATACAGTCACACACTGAAAAGAAAAACGCAAGAGACTCTGCCGAAGGAGACACAATGAATATAAAGCAGAAATGTGATGACGATCAAAATGGAGTTTTTCTCTGTTCCCTTCCATCAGCAGTGGCTCTCAAACCCTCCATCTACCAGCGAGCCATGATCTTCTGACAGTAGCAATCACAACCCATTGAAAATGTCCCTCTCATCAGAAAATGGCAGCATGGAGAAATCTATAAAAGGTTTTAATGTTGTGAGCCAGCCATGATTGCCCAAGCTTTTTTCTCTTATTCACCAGATCACAGTGTCCCACTCCCTCCTTGCCTCTCTCTGCCAAGATAGGCAGAGAACATTATGTATAATGGCAGGTCCATTGTTGCAGGTAGAAAGCCCATATGTTATTAATACTAATTGAACTTGCTCGACAGTGATTGTTTTTCTCTGCTTTGTGATTGTCCTCTTGGCTTTTTCTGTCGGAAGAAACCAGAAAAGCAGGAAATGATTTTAACAAACAAAAATGTCCTGCAATGAGAGTATGTATTTTTTTCCCTGACAAAACATGTATTAAAGGTATTCCAGTTTGTTATGCAAAGAAAAAATGACTAAGTTTAGTTGTAATTTTATTTTTCTATTTCAAGCAACTGAACAAAGATTTAAATAATGATCTGTTAAATGTTCTCACTTTAAAAGGTTTAAAGAAGGCGCTTTTCAGCCCATTTACTGCAGCTTTTGTGGTACATCCAAAATTGCGGTGATCAAAGGCCCCACTCTGTCTGTTCCATAGATAATAAAGGAAGAACATTATTTGTCTTATTAATGAAAAATGTCCTTGAGAGCCATGCAACTGCATTTTAATGACTTACTCAAAAATCCAGCAATCACACATGGGGAAAACTTGGGGGCAGGGGGTTATCCTAACAGTTTGCGATTCAGATTGGACAGATATTCAATCAGATTGTCGCTTCAGATGTTAAGACTGCTGCACGTTCATTTGTTTGATTAAGCTTTAATTTCCCACACTGACAAAAATCATAATTTTAACTGCTTCTAAATGTTTGGCAAAACATTAAGTTCCATTTACTTTTGCGCAGTTGTAGCAAAATTCTTCCACCATATATTTTGTCACTTTTAGCAGCAGCAGTTGGAAAGCTGAATTGCTCTAGGGCTGAGAAAAAGCATGCTGTGCTGATGGCCAACAACCTCTTGTTTCCAGAACTGCATGTTTATTAGACTTCCCTCAAGCCAAGTAGTTTAAAAGTATATCTTGTCACTGATTCAATCAACGAAATGACTGCTCATCAGAAACATGTCTTGTCAAAATGTCCTTTCAGATACTTAATTTTCACTCTAAGTTATTAATTCTTGAAAATATGCAGAGGAAATTACAATAACATAAGCTTTTAGGTTTTCTTCTTGACCTCTATCTAAATTAACTGTAATTTGTTTTTCAAACTTGCCTTTGGCATTCAAAGCATTCCTGCTGAAATGAAGGGGGCAAAGCCTTCCTGCAGTCACATCCCTAATCACCCGTACAATCATGGTACATCATTGTACTGCCATTCTCAGTAGGCATATATGAGTAAATGTATGATTTAAAAAGCACAGGATCCCATAAGCACACAGCAACATTATTTAGCCCATAAAAATGCACTCACTGATGTTCAATTGTCACATTTTTATATAAAGAATTCAACAATGTCTGTCATAAGGACTACAAAAAAGAAATATTAGACATCAGTCAGCTTATAACCATGCATCACTTACATTGAGTAAACATAAACATCTCTATAACAAAATGCTTTTATATAATCCCTGGAAAAAGAACCTGAACATTTCTTCAAATGTTTAAAGCAAGCACTGGAGCCTCTTGAGTTGACTTACTATAAAATAATCAAAAAGATACATATTTTCCATCTTTGACAATATTTGGGATTTTGAAATGTTGATTTAGCAGTTTAGTTTGTCAGTTAAGAGAAGTTAAGCTTTTTCCACATATTGCATTATGTTTGAATCAACTGAGCAGGCACTGGTAGAGATTTTGTGCATATTACTGACATTCCCTTCTTCAGAATATATATATCTATATATATATATATATCTATATATAGATATATATATAGATATAGATATTTACATGGTGCTATAAGTTTAGAGCCATGTCTGGGGGAACATCTTAAAAAAATATATATATACCATATATTACACCAATATCTGCCAGCGACAAGCTAATGGACTGTCAAAACATACCTGGAAAAACGGGTTAAATGAAAATAAAGCTTACGTTCAGAGTTCCTGAGTAGCAATCTGAGATGTTATTGAAGTCTTTAGGTGTAATGGTACTCCTTGCTTTGTAGCTCATTTCTACTGAATGTGAGACTATTTATCATTGTTCAGTGTTAATCAAGGTTAAAGTGGAACTTCTCTCAAAAGCGCCAAGATTACAAGGCTACAGTTAAAAGGAGGTAAGAGTCCAACATTTTCTGCCTATGTGAGCAAAGTTTGAAACCAAACATTGTTCAGTGTTAACTTTTATAGTTTTTTTTTTTAACCATTTGATTTTCTTTTGATTTCATGTAGCAGAATAACACAAAATACTAGTGTATAGATCAAAAGTGAAAAGAAAAGGAAATGTGTCTTTCATTCTTTTAAATTTTTAGATAAATATAATGCTGGGTATTTGTTTTCAGCCCCTTTTGCTCTGATACCCTTAAATAATTTCCCATTCAGCCATTTCCTATTAGATGTCTGAAATTGTGCAAACACTCAGTCTGCGTATAAACAAAATTTTCATAACCCATATAACTGATCTATGAAATGGGCCAGTTGTGGAACAACATAACTTGATCTGGGCCCCCCACCTGTACATCACACCCTTTCTCCTCTTTTAATAACAATGGAAATATATGTCTAAACCAAATGTTTGTATGTCTCTGGTTTGTTTAAAAAATAAATGCAGTCATTTCTATTTATAGACCTCTACTTGTGTGCACTGTTTAAAATTGATCTCAAAATATTGTTATTGAAGCTTTATTTTAGTGAAAATTGTGAGTAGTTTAATTTCTACATGAGAGTTTCATTTTCAATCCAGTCCTCTTACCTTCAGCCCAGATCCTGCAGGTTCAGCACTGGACACATCTGGTAGTCTAGTCTGTAGTCACATTAGTCCAGTGCAAATTAAAAACAGCCTAGTCTCTAAATGATGGCTATTTTACCTTCTCTAATTATAACTTTATCTAGCAAAGATACACAACATGTCCCTGGCAGAGCTGCTAAATGTGTAAATACCATCAGAGCAAAGGCACACACAGCAGGCCATCTGCAGGTAAAAGCAGACAAAGGTGAGCTGCACCTGCAGTGTGTTTCTCAGGCGACAATCCTGGTTGTGTTTCGAAATCAAAGTGATGGAGCTGCTGCCTGACCCAAAGCTGAAAACAAGTGCTACATCTCTTGTCTCTAAGTGTAGTGCACTGAACATTTTTGTTTTTAACTGGACCATTTTTATAAGCTCAAAAAAGTTGTACAAGGAGCCACATAATTTTTGGGAATAGAATAGATGTTTATATGTAACTTAATTTTATGTAAATATCAAAACTATTATTTCTTTACAAAGAGCCTTAAAAAAAATAGTGAAATAGTGAAATTTTTAGCATGCTCAATATTGCTTGATGTATGCCAGCAAATGGTCATACATGGGGCATAAATTACAGGTAAGTTATTTGATTGTTGACATATGTTAAGTGTAAGTTACTCATAAGTCGTGGTGTACAGCTTATCCTAGACATATGAGTAACTTGTACATAACTTATGCGTAACTTATCAAAAGCATTTTGCATTTGACGTGTTCTAGGCGACTGCTGAACTTTTTTCTAAATTACAGCTACTGTATAATGGTATATTGGCAGCATTTTAGTATAAAAGGGGTTCACAGAAGGAAAACGTCAGTACACCTCCAAACTTCATCCCCATCATAGGGTGAGGGTGAAGGTGGTATCATGGATGGATTCTCCCTGCAATCACGCCCACAGCCATGACCAACAGACGTCCTAACAGACGTAATGCTGAATCTACTGTAAACCTTCTCTCTTTCTTTTTCTTTATTTATGTATTTTTAATTTTTTGGCAGGTGTTAAACAGCAGCTACGTTAATACAGTGATCAAAGAAATCATTTAATGCAGGCCGGGTGCCTCTGGGCGCATTTCTGCCGCCCTCAGGACACCGGCTTGTGACATTTCATGGGCATTACATTGCTATGCGTTATGCATAAATTAGGCTTTTGTTGGACAGACATTCTGGACTCATTGTGAATACACAATGTATGCGCCCAAAATTTATATTATACATAGAAATTTCAGCTGGCTAAATTGTCAAGGTGTGACAGGGGCTTAAGCAACTGCTGTGACGTAAAATCAGTTGCTTAGTGTCGGTTGATACAGACCCCGTTCGGACCATGAAAGAGGTGTCATTCAACTAGTTGTTAGTTGATGTATAATCAAAACAGTTATGAAAATATTTTATGAAGGTTGAAAAGTTTCTTAGTGTTGGTTTAAAACTTTTTTGAGCATCCAGCTGACACCCTTTTATGTTACTGGAGGCCATGTGCCTGAACAACGACATATATACGCAGACATATATACAGCGGGTTAATTAAGTGTTGAAAATGCATCAATTTTTCTGAGTAAATACATTTCTAGAGATGCTATTGACATGACATTTTTACCAGGTTTCGACAACAATCCATGCAATCCACACATACAAAGAAATCAAACCATAGATATCCTGAAATTAAACTACGGTATGTTGGTTCACTGTTCATAAGAAACGTTTTAGGAAGGATGTAAGTCTCTGAGAGAATTACAATTTTACCTATAAAAGCTATTTCACAGTATTCCCTAATTATCTGAGTCTGATGCTGTCAAAAATAATAAAGAAAAAAAAAGGTAATCAAACTTTGACATTTGAAGTTAAATATGTTGTTTCTGGCTTTAAATTTCTGCCATTTTATCATTTTATTGATAGGCAACAGTCTGTAAGCTATTAGGGAAATAGATGATTATGTCTCATTCACTCTTAAGGTATCTTCTATATGCACACCACCTGTAAGGATTTTATTTTATTTTCAACTATTTGGGATGGATTAGAAATCGTGCCCTGCACCTACAGTATTATAATCATTGGTGTGTTGTGCAGAGTATTTAATTATTTTTTTTAACAGAAGAGGCAGACCTTCATATAAGCATCAATGCAGAATATAATTTCAACATTTTCTTCCAATGTTTAATTGCATCCAACATGCCCTAGGTACATGACGTATTTCAAAGGTAAACTGTAATCTTTGATTTCTAGCTTTTAAGAGGATGGCAGAGGGGTGAGAGGGAGAGAAAAAGATGAGAAGCATAACCTCTGTCAAACTGGCTGAGCATTCAAAATGGTAGGCTGCTTTTTCTTTCTTTTTTTGTATAGTCTCTTTGGGGCCACAGTCCCTTCCCTGCTGAGCTGTACCACTCGGCTGTTTGAAGTGTGCAGCCAGGATGTTTGCACAGACTCATGTCATTGCAGTATATGTACTGAAACATTCTATTCACTGTGACATATACAGACACACAAAATGCACAACAGTACGCTGAATTAAAATTTCCAGTAGAACTGTGCTTAGTTTACACTTTATGGTAAAACTCAAAGATTATATGCTAATGTGACTGCTATGCTCCTATGATGTGTTAGTGATGAATAGTGATTCAATTATGCAAAAGGAAATGGCTGAAAAGAACTATCATTCCAGCCATATTCACATTTTTATTTCACTTTTGCTATTTTTCTTTGAAGTAAGTGTGGTTAGCTAAAGCAATGCAATTGCTA
The DNA here is from genome assembly GCF_000732505.1 of Cyprinodon variegatus. Classification (NCBI taxonomy): domain Eukaryota; kingdom Metazoa; phylum Chordata; class Actinopteri; order Cyprinodontiformes; family Cyprinodontidae; genus Cyprinodon; species Cyprinodon variegatus. The sequence goes on from NW_015150758.1 coordinate 334,124, forward strand.
CTATAAATGTACACTATTCTTCCATTGCATCTTTACCATTGTACAGTTATTACTGTTTACTCCCATTTCTTCTGTGTATTCCTAATTATTTTATACATGGTAGTAGTAATCACAATATATCACTTCCAATAGATCTGAAGATTGTCCAGGGGAAATAATGAAAAATTAGAATTAGTCTTTATTACTTTGGCTATTCATTTCTAAAATCACCCCTGTGTGATCACTGCAGCATGTGGATTTTTTAACCACTTAATATAAAAAGCAATAAGTGAAAGAACTCAATTCCACTAAATAAGGTTCATCCTCAGATTAATTATGTGCTCACTGAAAAACCTCCCTTCACCTTGAAATCGCACAATCCACACCCTCCCTGAACATAGGCCTCTGAAATTCTAAATTAGTTCTGCACCACTCATAGTTAGACTTTCTTTGTGCTCACTACTCTTTTCACTTTCATATACTGTGGGGAAAATAAGTATTTGAACACCCTGCTATTTTGCAGCTTCTTCCACTTAGAAATCATGGAGGGGTCTGAAATTGTCATCATAGGTGCATGTCCACTGTGAGAGACATAATCTTAAAAAATCCAGAAAACACAACATATGATTTTTTAACTATTTATTTGTATGATAAAATTGCATGACTGCAGAACAATCACCTGCCCTCAGTTAGAGATTTGAAGATGAGTCGAGGCTGGATCTTCCAACATGACAATGACCCAAAGCACACAGCCAGGATAACCAAGGAGTGGCTCTGTAAGAAGCATATCAAGGTTATAGCATGTCCAAGCCAGTCTACAGACCTAAACCCAAAAGAAAATCTTTGGAGGGAGCTCAAACTCTTTGTTTCTCAGCGACAGCCCCAAACCTGACTTATCTAAAGTAGATCTGTGAGGAGGTGTGGGCCAAAATCCCTCCTGCAGTGTGTGCAAACCTGGTGAAAAACTACATGAAGCGTCTGAACTCTGTAACTGCAAACAAAAGCTACTGTATGAAATATTAATATTGATTTTTTTTTCCAAGTGTTCATATACTTATTTGCAGCTTTATAAAACAAATAAATGGTTAAATATGTACCAGGATGTTAAAATGCTTATTTTCCTCACTGTATTACGCATGTTTAAGTTTGACTAGATGATGGCAGCAGCATCTCCAGGGTGGAAAATGAGCTGGAAAGGGCAGCCAAGGTCATTTTACCAACTGGCAACAAGATTGTATTCACTGGATTTCTTTGGTGAATATAACTATGATACATTGTAATGTGGTATTTGGTGCATTGAAAATCCAGATCTTTAATTTATCTTTTATTATTATTATTATCATTATTATTGTTATTATTATTATTATTACTACCATTATTATTATTATTGTTATTATTATCATCACTTCTTTATGTATGTGTGACTCCATCTGTGTTATTTGCTGATACATCTGAATTTCCATTGTGAGGCACAATGAGGAATTACTCTATTCTATTCTCACTGATACAAGTGGGTGCATGAAACATCTCTAAATGAAGAATTTGTCACATCCACCTGGGGTTGAGGCAGTGTTTGGTCTTCCCTGACATTAACAAGCATTTAAATAAGACTAACCTTTTATTATAAAGAACTTAATTAAAGCTTTGTGTCTTTTCAGAGTGAGGCACATTTTGCTATCAATAAGCAATGGAAACACTTTTAATTTGTATTAAGATGTTTTTATGTCCAGTAGTTATGTTTAAATCATTATGATAATATAGCAACCAGGACAAACTGTGCACTTCTTAAAATACTGGATATGATATCATACTTGCGTGATGGTGATACGTATTGCAGACAAAACATGAGAAAGTTTACAGTTGAAGAGGTAAACAAGTCTGATGGAGCTCTTGAACTAAAAGTTTGTTGCACAATATTTTGAGGCAACCATTGAAATCAGGGGATGTGTAATGTTTCTATAATGTTCAGGACATGTTCAATAAGACTTCTGCACCTGTTGACAGATATGTTGATTCAGGAGCAAGGCACTTTCATTGTTAGGGATTTTTTTTTTACAAAAATTCAAAATCAATATTTTATTTTCTAAATTATCATTAAGTAATTTAAAAAAATGTTTTATTAGGTTTTCAGTTTTGTACTGTTTTTGATTCCTATTGCAAATTCATAATTTTCTTTAATGGGAGGGTAAGTAAACTTTTAAGCACAACTGCATTTGTTAGACACCAGTCATTTCCTGGTGGAAATGAACAAGACACTGAACTTGTTTGTCATTCATCTGCATTTTTTTTTCTGCTTTTATTTGGCAAAAATCATTCCATGTAAGAATTTTATGAATTGATGTGGTTTGTGTTGAATTAGAGCCAAACACAATTAAACCAGGATACAATTTTGAAATACCTCCCTTTCTACATAGAATTGTATGTTTGGTGTTACTGACCATTTAGAATTCATGTTAGCATTTATGACTGTATTCTGAGCACTGCTATGCCTGTGACACTTAAAATCAATATAATCTTTTAACACTCAGCTGGAGAATTATCCACTTTATCATATTGCAAGCTGCTCATGGAAGGTTACTGCACATGACATCTGTCTGGCTTAATATATTTAATTACATTTTTGTAATTCACAATAACTACTGCTCAGTAGCAGCTCATTTGAAGTGACAGATGTGTTGAGTGCTTCACTAACAGTATTTGTCCAATACGGTCTATTTAGGGCACGAGCACGGTACAGATGGGGGTCAACACAGGTGGCTCTGTATGTGATTAGACAAATGTTCAACTGTATGTTGATGTTCAACACATTTTAAAGTGGTGCCACCATAGGCTGTTTACTGTACCACTGGAACAGAGAAGTAGTTCACAGCTCTGAACAGCTGAAATGAGTATGAAGGAATTCAACACAACAACAGATCTGAATAAATTGTAAATCACCATAATTGTGTTCCAGGAGGCCTAGAGAAATAGATGATGTCATTAGGGGCACAGCCGGTGCCTGGTCCCAGAAAAGCCTCTCAGGTGGAATGTACTGCAGTCCCACTATTCCCTTGTCGTTTGGTAATGTAGAGTCCAATATCAGCTCTATACTCATGAGGGGGTGGGTGCTTTCTTGTTGAATAATTGAGAGCCAAATAAAGAGACCAATATGTTTGCAGACAACAGCGTGCCCTCATTGGGTCTCAGTCTTTTCAATAGCTGTATTTCTACACATTTTATACATACAAATTTGCAGCCTTCCTATAAATGCAAGTCTCACAGCCACAAAAGCACATTAATGTATTGATAATGCTCTCCTGGGATAATTGTCTTCATAAATAATTAAGCTTAGATCTTTCTCTTGCTGATAGTTTCCCCACCACTTAGTTAGGCACACTTTAGGTCTCTGGTAGGGCATTGCTTTAAAAGATTAACTGAGGTAACTCTGAGGTTAAAATGATTCAGGCTCCTCTGTCTCTGTTGAATGCACAAAAAATGCCAGACAAGAGTTTCATATTGCTGGCTTCATTATACCATAATCAAGATTAACACTGGCCCTAGTTTTTTTTTTAGTTTGAACGCAGAAGGAGACCAGTACCATTGACATTATAAGGAAGGAAAAGCCTTTTTTTATTACTAGGAGTTGAAATAGTTAAAAGCAGGTTGATATTTTTGAGGTGTGATTTTCTGATAAATATAAATGTGTTTGCAAAATCTCATTGCATGGTTACAGGCTACTAAATCGGGGCATTTTCTGCCCAAATATAAAGCCAAACTCTTTAGATGACACTGGACATACGTATCTTGAGTAAAGGAATATCAGTTCTGCACATCCTTTCCAAACACCATGTCCAGTCAGGTTTTCCAGGTGAGAACATCTTGGCAAGAGCTGTCGTAACCTAAATGACACAGATGAACTTCACATAATAAGCATAAATAAATTCACACAATGAAAAAAGAAATAACATTTAAACTGGGTTTCCATGGAAGACAATATTCCCAAACCCAGTCAAGGAAGCTCTCACTTTGTTTCAGAAAAATAAAACTGATTAAATGGATCAGTGACTCCATCTGACTGAAATATACAGAAAAAAAAGAAAAGTACATTGTAAGGACTTTCAGAACCTTCAACATGTTAACATAATTTATGTTGATAAATAGATCAATATCACATCTGGGAAAAGCATGGAATACATATCTCAACATGGGGCATGTCTTGGAAATTTTGACAAGGTAATTTAATACATTTATAACTGTTTAACTCTCTGCCTATCTTTTCCTTCACTCCATTGCATTACAAAAATCTTCATTTGTCGGCAAAATTCTGTCCTAGATCATCACATTCAATAATGATGCTATGCTATTCCAACCCCCTTGTGCAGAATATTAACTTTATGTTGAGCTTTAATGTAATGGTGCAGTCTTAGTTAGTTGTGTTATAAGATTAATAAAATAAATCCAAATGAATAAGTTTAAATGCTGAATTGAGTCGTCTCATTCTTCTCGAAGACAAAACTCACCAAATGTTGATAAAGTGGTGGGACTAAAGATAATATCCAACTCACTGTGTTACGAGACAAGATCCAATATTTTCTGAATGGGTTTCATTTGAACTACCTTGTTACAACCCTCTGTGGTATTACAGCAATCCCGATTGCCTTCACCTTTAAAACCCTGTGGGAGCGACCATCTTTTACAGTATATGGTTAATATCACAGATCTGACTGATGAAAGGCCACACCACAGTGTGAGGTATTTAAATTCACCACACTAATCTAGTGTGGGGGGACTGACTGATGAAGTAGCCTATGGCTTCTCACAGACTTATGAATAATTTAACAGTGGTTCATGTTTAATAGGTTCCATTATGGAAAAGGCAGAGGGGTACTACTTCTGATAGTAGACATTTGGTTACAAAGCTTAAGCCTTATATGTGACATTCCTTTAAATATTTTAACAAAAAAGACCAATTCTACACATCTATCTGCCTGCCTGTTCACATAAAGAAATAATGATAATATTCTGTGCCACAACTACATTTCTTTTGCATGATATTACCCTGCAGTTACTGAATCATTTCCCCCTTCATCAACAGTGACTTAAGAAAATTACAAACAATTTAAAATGTTCATTGATGATGAATTGCTACTTTTGCACCACAGTATGAATCCAGTGCCATATAAATACCACTGAACAACATATGTCATGTAGAGTATAAATTTGGAAGATTGCATGCATTTTGTGTCTAAAAAGGAGAAGAGATAAGGTTTGAATCACAGACAGCTCCAGGCAATGTGCTGCAAAAGACCTCTTATCAAATGGGGGAAAATCCTTGAGGGAAGACTTATTTGGCTGTTTGAAATCGAAGCTACAAAGACGGGCAATGAGTTAATTTACTCTTTCGAGCTGAGAAATTTGTTTTTTACCTGATGCATGTCAAGTATAAAGATGAAAAACTAAAACATGAAAGCAGAACGCTATGTGGTTTATTTATGAAATATGGTCTTTGTGAGGAGGCCAAAAACCTTTCAAATGTTTAGATTCTGCACTGCATAGCCATAGATTTCTGGTATACCATCAAAAGGAAAACACTTTGTTTCACAGTATTGCTTTTTATTTTGCCTGTACATCTTTACATTATTAAAAAAAGACACAAAACCAGAAACATTTCAAGTAGCCTACATAGTATGCACCATCCATCCATCCATCCATCCATCCATCCATCCATCCATCCATCCATCCATCCATCCATCCATCCATCCATCCATCCATCCATCCATCC